>NC_057710.1:81810477-81815522 GCF_004010195.1 Chiloscyllium plagiosum | reverse complement strand
TGAATATCATCCCTTACCAACATGGCCACCCCACCCCCTCTGCCCGTCAGTCTGTCCTTACTATAGCACGTGTATCCTTGAATATTCATTTCCCAGGCCCTGTCCACTTGAAGCCACGTCTCAGTTATCCCCACAATATCGTATCTGCCAATTTCCAAAAGAGCCTCAAGCTCATCCATCTTATGTCTAATGCTTCGTGCATTCATGTATAGTATTTTTAATTTGTTAGTGCCCTCACCCTTCCCATCAACTCCTATTTCACTCAACCTTATAGCATGATCCCTTTCTGAGTTTTCTGCCTCATTGATACAGTTGTCTTTCTTGACTTCTCTTGTTCTAACCTTCCCTTCAATTTCCCTCTTAAACATCCAGTTTGTCCCCTCCCTCCTGCTACTTAGTTTAAACGTAGCTGTTGCAGTAGCAAACCTGTCTGCCAGAATGCTGGTCCCTAACCTATTAAGGTGCAAACCGTCTCTCTTGTAGAATTTATGCTTACCACAAAACATACCCCAGTGATCCAAGAATTTAAATCCTTGCTTCCTGCACCAGTTCCCCAGCCACATGTTCAAGTCCATTAACTCCCTGTTTCTGGCCTCACCAGCCCAAGGAACTGGAGGCAAATCGGAGATAACCACCCTGGACGTCCTGCTTTTCAGCCTTCTTCCTAGTTCTCCGAAGTCCCGCTGTAGTATGTTCCTCCTCCTCTTCCCGACATCATTTGTGCCGACATGTACCACCACCTCTGGCTCTTCACCTTGGTCCTTGAGGATTTCTTGCACTCTGTCTGTGATGTCCTTAACCCTGACACCAGGAAGGCAACACACCATCCTTAAGTCCCGTCTGCTGCCACAAAAATCCCGGTCAGTTCCTCTCACGATGGAGTCCCCTATTACCACGGCTCTGTGCGATGTCCGACTCTTCCGCTCTGCCTCTGCACCAACTTTTGTTTGACAGACCTGGCCACCTCACGGACTGACAGCGTCATCTGTCTCTACTGTTTCCAAAAGATTCAACTTGTTCCTGACAGGTACTTCCCCTGGGGTCTCTTGCACCTGTCTCCTCTCTGCCTTCCTCATTGTCTGCTCTCTTCTGAAGTCTTCTGGTACGATTGGTGTAATAACCTTGCTGAAGGTCTTGTCCAGAAAGATCTCGTTCTCTTGGATGAGCCTAAGGTCCTCGAGTTCTTTCATCAGTGCTGCAATATGCTCTGTCAGTAGCTGAACGTGCACACACTTTCCACACTTATACGAGCCAGACACACCAGAGTCGTGACCTCCCACATCAAGCACGTAGCACACTGAACCAGCTTGGCAGTCATGTCTTCACCCTCTTCAACTGTGGCATAATCACTTCACTCAATCTCCTTGTCAAAGACTCCTGACCTAAAGCCTCACTCTTCAATCCACAGGAACTTCCTTGGACCTTCTTTTTGGGGCAAGTCTGTGGACTCTTAATTTAGGTTAGAGGAGGAGGGAGGGAGGGAGGCCCAACTTTGTAGGACCTGGGGTCTAGGACACACCCACTCAAATATCAATCACTTACCTCCCCGACCGGCTTTGTGCTCTGCCTTCACTTCTGCCCAGCTCCCGTCGCTCTCTGATGCAAAAAGCTTAGATTAGATCTATTTAAGATATCTGGTCAGCATGGATGAGTTGGGCCAAAGGGTTTGTTTCCATGTTGTACAGTTCTATGACTCTATGACTCTAATTTGACAAGAGTTTCATGTAGATATAACTAATAGAACAGATTTGAAGGAATCAATAGATGTGGTACATCTGGTATTTTAGAAGGCGTTTGGTAAGATCTCTCAGAAGAGGTTAGTAGGAAAGGTTAAAGAACATGGGATGGGGGTAAGGTTGATTGAGAATTGATTGACGGATAGGAAACAGAGAGTGGGAATAAATTGATTTTTTTTCTGACTGGTAGGCAATGACTAGTGGACTACTGTCAGGATCAATGCTTGGGTCTTAACTATTGACAATATGTATAAATGGCCTGCATAAGGGAACCTGATGCAACATTTCAAAGTTTGCTATCAACACAAACTAGGTAATATTGTGTGATGTGAGGAGGAGGCTTCAAGGTAATTTAGACAAGTTGAGCAAGTAGACAAATACAGGTCAGATACGGAACAATGTGGCTAAATGTGAAGTTATAGACTGGTGTGAAAAAAGCAAAGATGGTGATATATTGGTAAATGTGAATGTACAAAAGGATTTGAGTGCTCTTGAACACAATAAATGAAAGGCCAGGTTGGCAGCTGTGGCAAGCATTTATGAAGGCAAGTAGTAAATTGTCCTTCATTGTAAGAGGCTTTGAGTTCAGGCATATGGGACACTGCCTCTGGGTACAGGGTAGACCATTTAAGACTGAAATGAAGAAAAACTGTTTTTAGTCAAAGGGTTAGAAGTTGTGGAATTTTGTAATATAGACAGTTTTGGAGATCAGGTCACTGAATAAATTCAAGAAAGAGACAGGGAATGTCTTAGATTTCAAAGGCATTAAGGTTTATCTCGTGAATATGGAAAGATGGCATTGAGATAGAGGATCATATTTAGTCATAGAGCTGTCTTGAAGGGTTGAATGGCCTACTCATGCTCCTAGTTCCTATGCTTCCATGTTGTCCTAATCTCATGTCATATTGGAAGAAGAATGGCAGAGCTGTGAAAATTCCTGCGGAAACCTTCCAAATGGTGCACCTCTTGTTCAATTACGCTAAATAATCCTAGAAGCAACCAATCTCCTTCTATAATTAGAATTGTGTTATGCCAACTAAAGAATTAAAAGAATATTCATTCCAGTACACCTGGGCTTCCATAGTTTCCCTACAATCTGAGCGTAACTTGAAATATCATAGAATTCAAGGTTATGGGCCCAATGCGGAAGATTGGGACTAATGTAGACAGTGGTGGATTTTTAGCAGTACTCACTCAATGGGCTGAAGGGCGTCTTCTTTTTGCATGATTCCATGATTCTATGACTTACGGGGTGGGAGGGAGAGTTTTAAATATCAAGCTTCTCTATTCTTAGAGTTATCCTAAATGTGAAAATATGATTAAAATACCAAATTCGCTAATTTTACCAAAATGCACACTGGGCTTTTTCATGAACTGAAAAATAGCACTTTATTGCAATCACACTGTTTTAAACCAATGGCAAGAAAGAAACATGCAATGCTAACTTATGAGTATATTTTAAACTCTACCCCTCTGCAGACACAGGAAGAGACAAGATGGACACAAGTGTTGTAGTTGGGAAAGGGAAAGTAGAAGCCTGAAAAGCACAATTCTGGCATCATTTTGAATGGCAATCAATTAAATGACTTTTTTTTACTTTCTTTTGATTCCTGACTCTTTAAGAGAAGTGTTATATCAGATTCAAAATGTTAACTTTGTTTCTCTCCCCACAGGTGCTGAGAGACCTGCTGAAATTCTCCAATTCTCTATGATTTTCCAACTAAAAGTAAGTTTCCTCCAAATCACACATTTGAAACATGTGCAAATGATCAGGGTTGCGTTTGACTGATTTTTAACCAACAAAGGAGTCAAAGGGATGGGGTTTAAGCAGGAAAATGGTGTTAAGATCACCATCAGATTGGTCATGATCTTACCGACTGGTGAAGGAGGTACAACAAGCCAAATACTCCAGCTCCTATTTCTGACATTTCTTTTCTCTCCACTGCTTCAATATTCCTGGATCACAAACTCGGATAGCACTGTGTCATGGACTGCAGCAGTGAAGGCACCTTCTCAAGAGCAATTAGAGGTGAACAACAAATGTAGTACAGATAGCAGTGATCTTGATCACTTTTGTAAGGTACTTAAACATCTGCCTGCAATGCATCGAGGTTCTTGGCTATGTGTTACTACGTGTTGTGAGCAAAGGCCTGTAAGACTACCTGCTGCCTGAGGATACGGTGTATCTCTCCTCCCACCATTTCAATCAACATCATTAGTGTGTCACCTGAAAACCGTGCTGTTTTCTCCCAGAATTAGCCATTGTTCTTTTGATGCACAGCACTATTCCAAATGGTATGTGTGCCTCCAGCAGCCACAATGTAAGTTCCCTTTAAATAGTGCAGGCTAGCCTGCCGAGCATTCACAATAATGAGACCCTGTCAATGTATGCAGCCAATAAGCGGCACAAGGAGTGTTGGCTGCATGCAGAAATCCAATGTAATGAGCATGTTAGCATTCTGCCTGCATTTTATTCAGCGGGTATGAGTTGATCTTGCATCACGATCTTGTCGTTCAATTTTTGGACTACCCAATTTAATCCTCACAGAAATATTCTGCTGGATTTAGAACTGACATTATTTTTATCGAGGTAAAAATAATGACTGCAGATGCTGGAAACCAGATTCTGGATTAGTGGTGCTGGAAGAGCACCGCAGTTCAGGCAGCATCCGAGGAGCAGTAAAATCGACGTTTCGGGCAAAAGTCCTTCATCAGGAATACAGGCAGAGAGCCTGAAAGGTGGAGAGATAAGCTAGAGGAGGGTGGGGGTGGTGAGAAAGTAGCATAGAGTACAATAGGTGAGTGGGGGAGGGGATGAAGGTGATAGGTCAGGGAGGAGGGTGGAGTGGATATGTGGAAAAGAAGATAGGCAGGTAGGACAACTCATGGGGACAGTGTTGAGCTGGAAGTTGGGAACTACAGTGAGGTGGGGGAAGGGGAAATGAGGAAACTGTTGAAGTCCACATTGATGCCCTGGGGTTGAGGCAGAAGATGAAGCGTTCTTCCTCTAGGCGTCGGGTGGTGAGGGAGTGGCGGTGAAGGAGGCCCAGGACCTCCATGTCCTCGGCAGAGTGGGAGGCAGAGTTAAAATGTTGGGCCACAGGGTGGTGTGGTTGATTGGTGCGGATGTCCCCTCCAACCATAACAAGGACAGAACGCCCCTGGTACTCACCTTCCACCCTACCAACCTTCGCATAAACCAAATCATCTGCCGAATTCTCCGCCACCTCCAAACAAACCCCACCACCAAGGATATATTTCCCTCCCCACCCCTTTCCGCCTTCCGCAAAGACCGTTCCCTCCGTGACT
>NC_057710.1:81799072-81810380 GCF_004010195.1 Chiloscyllium plagiosum | reverse complement strand
AGGCACCTTCCCCTGCCACTGCAGGAATTGCAAAACCTGTGCCCACACCTCCTCCCTCACCTCCATCCAAGGCCCTAAATGAGCCTTCCACATCCATCAAAGTTTTACCTGCACATCCACCAATATCATTTATTGTATCCGTTGCTCCCGATGCGGCCTCCTCTACATTGGGGAGACTGGACGCCTCCTAGCAGAGCACTTTAGGGAACATCTCCAGGACACCCGCACCAATCAACCACACCGCCCTGTGGCCCAACATTTCAACTCCCCCTCCCACTCTGTCGAGGACATGGAGGTCCTGGGCCTCCTTCACCGCCGCTCCCTCACCACCAGATGTCTGGAGGAAGAACGCCTCATCTTCCGCCTCTTTTATCTTTTATCTCTTTATTAAAAATGCTGCAATTCCTAAATAAATACTGCATCTTCAATTTACCTGTAATCCGTGTTCAAACATTGTCAATTTCTCGAAAATCACCCAAAATCAAAGCAGAACAAAACATGTTCTCATTATTTATTAATCTATTTGAAATTAACAACAGTTGGCTTTTATGATTAATTAGCTATAATTTGATGAACAAGTAATAAAGTAACATTTGTATTCTCTATAATTTTGCAACATACAGTCTTTTTCGATATAACACAATAGTTCCATTCCCATGTGATCTCACATTAGAAGAAAATTGTTTAAAAGCAGCACTATTTAAATCGATGGGACTGGAATCATATTATAGCCAATACAGGTAAGGAAAGTTCACATTGAACAAATAATAGTCTAAATTCTTCAATTCTGTTATAGCCAATTTATATTGAAGAAATGAGCGTTATAGCATAACCAGTTATATTTGCTGGAAATAATTGTGTTTTGATCATATAAATATTTCACTATTGGGCCAAAGTTTGCAAGTGTTTTTTGTCTCGACAAATCTGACTGAGTTAAGAAGGTTCCATTCAATAACCGGGCAGACGATCCTGCTCGAGACTAGCTTTGTAAATAAGATCCGGAACTAAAATCTCTCTGAAGTTCACCACTTCCTCCAAATGATTATTGAGATGATACCAATTAACTATGTACTAACCATAAGTAAACTAATGTATTTGAAAAGTAATGCATTAGATTGGATAATCCCTGAAAGTAGGAGCAGAATGGGGAGGTGATGGCCTAGTGTGTCATCACTGGACTGTTAATCCAGAGACCCAGAGGTGATGTTCTGGAGACTCCGGTTTGAATCCTACCATGGCAGATGGTGGAATTTGAATTCAATAAAAATCTGGAATAAGGAGTCTAATGATGACCATGAAATTGATTTTTGGAAAAACCCATTTGGTTTACTCATGTCCTTTAGGAAAGGAAACTGCCATCCTTACCTGATCTAGCCTACATGTGACTTCAGACCCCACAGCCATGTGATTGATTCTTAACTGTCCTCTGGGCAATTAGGGATGTGCAATAAGTGTTGACTGAGCCCACATCCCATGAATTAAAAAAAAATTGCGGCCTGTTTAATAACATAATTGCTGTGTGCAGCCTACATTTCATTAATTGTTCATTTGTGGTTTTCTGTATATGTTAGCCCACATAACATATAAGAAAGAATAATATATATAAAACACAGATATATAAACCTGTAAAATCAGATATCTTGAAGTTTTTTTACAAAACTTATTTACAAAACTAATGATTTGCAAGGCTATAATGTCACAATGTTATAGCATAGAAAGTGATGCATTCAAATTTGTTGATGGCACAAAGTTAGGATTTTATAATATTGTTCTGCATGATCATTTGACTAAGAATAGGGACTGAGGAGAAGAAGTAATACATTGAACACCCCATTTTTGTCTTGAACGTTTGCACTAGCGTACTGCTGACTGTTATCAGACCAAACTGTTGAGGTACATTGTGTGTACTGCATATAGTAGCCAGTTTGTCAACAACCAGTGCACCACTGGTATCTTTAATTTGTTGCACAAAGGGCAATTTGGTGAAGTCGTCAGCCACCAGAACATAATCATGTCCTTAGACTTGGAAAATATCAATTGCAATTTTGTACCACAATTCAAAAGGAATGACATGTGGGAAAGAAAGATTCCCTCACTTGTTGAAATTGATGGCATTGACAAGCTTCACATATCTTGATTAGATGTTCAGCCTCCTTATTAAAGCTGGGCCAATGTACAAATTTATTTTCTAATCTCTTAGTTTTCCCAGCAAAGACGTATATTGGATATTGTCCAGCATGTCTTGAGGTAGATCTTGAAGAATAATGGCATGTTTGCCTTTAAAGTTTATAACCCTGGAGAGCCCTAGTTCATCTCTAAATGACCAGAAGGAATATGTGAGCTTGAGGGTCCATTGGATGTACTTCAGACACCTGTTTATGATGACGTATTTGAAATATTACAGCTGGTCACCATCTAATGTGGATTTGATCGTATTTCTATATTATATCCTTTGATCGGTGCAAGTAGATGTTGTAGTTGTAAGAGGTTTGCAGCAGACCACTTCCAACAGTTTCTACTGGTCATAGATATGAATGACTGAAGAGATATGTTGAAACTAATGTATCCCAAAAACTAGAACAAAAGCCTCACTTTCAATGTTGGCATGGCCAAGCTGAGCTGTGGTAATGACTTTTCAAACAATTGCAGCAGATTCTGTAAAAAAAAACATTTTCCAAAGCCTTTTGGAGCTGCATCTATTGCTAATATGGTGAGCTTGTTGGGATTTTAACATTGACATAGACAATTTTTAGATGTTGGAGCATTTATGAGAAATTTTAAAATGTCTGCTCGTATTCTTCCTGCTATAAGTACAGTGTATGTTTCTGGTAAAGAATTTGAAGAGGTGATACTTTGGTTACAAAATTCAGAACATCTGAGGATAAAAAGTATTTAAAAACCCAGAGTATCTTTGTAAGTTATCTTTGTATTGTAGTGTAGATACCAGCTGTGTGCACTGTCCATTTTGGCAGGATCATGTTTACTATCTGTTGGAACACAGATTGAACTGAAGAAATTGATTTGTCTCATGTTGGTGTGACTTCTTTTACTGTTGAAAACAAAATCATATTTCCTTGCTGCTGTCATGAGCTGATAGGGATATGGGTCATGTTCACGTTAGTTCTTCATAGAACTGAAGTGCCATCCACAATACAGAGACAGCCTGGTAAAGTTTTAATGATATGATCCATATGTGCTTGGAGTATGTCCTGGATAATCCAGATGGCAATCTAAGGAAACATTATCTGCAGAAAAGTTTTCTAAAAGGTTTCCATTACAATCCCTACAATGTCAGAACAGACCACTCAGTCCACAAAGACTCACCAAGCAGCATCCCACTCAAACCCTTCCCCCATCCCTGCATTTCCCAAGGCTAATCCACATGCCTGCACATTCTTGGACTGTGGGATGAAACTGGAGCACCCAGAGGAATCGCACGCAGACACAGAGAGAATGTGCAAACACCACACAGACAGTCGCTTGAAGCTAGAATCAAACCCTGGTCCCTGGTGCTTTGAGGTAGCAGTGCTAACCACTGAGCCACCATGCTACCCCTGTTCTTGCAACTCTAAGAAAGCATGTATCAGCCACTATGCATTCTTGACAGAACTTGGACAAATACTCGGAAACCGAAAACTTGGGATTAAGTTCTACTTGGGTGGGAACGACGTGTGGGCATCTTCTTAGCACGTTTCTCAGTCATCTTGAAAGGAAACATATGTTTAGAGTGCCATCATTCTTCAAAGCTAATCAGTGTAATGCTTGACTTTCTGGATGATGTCATTTTGTAAAATGAAATCCAGTTGCAGTTTGATTATGTCCTGAATGTGCACACTGCATTTAGGAGAAGGGTTGATGCTGGATTGGGCACTGTCTTTTAGATGTAACATTGCATCACCTTTAAAGTTGCGAAAAGCATCAAATTTGTCAGGATTACATTTACTCAGGATAGACTTAATGCTGCAGTTTGGAATCCTTGGTGTTGCAATTGATGGAATTATCACCTCATGGTTTGTAATATTTGGGCGGCACGGTGGCACAGTGGTTAGTACTGCTGCCTCACAGCGCCAGAGACCCAGGTTCAACTCCCGCCTCAGGCGACTCTCTGTGTGGAGTTTACACGTTCTCCCCGTGTCTGCGTGGGTTTCCTCCGGGTGCTCCGGTTTCCTCCCACAATCCAAAAATGTGCAGGTTAGGTGAATTGGCCATGCTAAATTGCCCGTAGTGTTAGGTGAAGGGGTAAATGTAGGAGTATGGGTCTGGGTGGTATATGCTTCGGCAGGTCGGTGTGGACTTGTTGGGCCAAAGGGCCTGTTTCCACACTGTAAGTAATCTAATCAAAACTTTATAGATCTGCAAATGCTGAAAGACCAATCATAGGTAGCTCATCTGTTTCAATTTTGGGTGCCTTTCTTGATGAACTATATTGACGTTTAAAATGGATAATGCATATCATTTTAGATCTATTATAAACAGGCAGTTTATAATGTGCAGACTGCAACACATTAGTATGTCTTGAGTAAGATGCACAAAGGGATAATATTTACACTTCCCTCAGTATCAATTTTGACATATAGTGCAGTTTTCCCATGCCTTTTGGGATATATCATTTGAATGGAGGTAACAATTTCAGCTTCTGTGATAGGGTCCATGTGGTTTGTCAAGTTAACCATAGGTACTGCCTGAGTGTAAGTTATAATGTTGCAGTTATCACTTGTACATTGTTAACATGCTTGTAACGCATGTATTGAACTTTGGACATTTGTTTAGCGTTGTTACCTCTTCATGTGCTGCTTTGGAGCATTCTGTTATGCTTTGGAGTTCTCTGGGCTATTGAACCTACTGCACATTTCAGCCCAAGAACCCCATAGCTAACAAACTACACTGAGTCCACTAAACAGAACAAATGACTGAAGGCAAGGCAGGTATCTTCATTCAGAACGTCACACAATGTGATCGTAAATAGCAATCCTAAAGGTAATAAACTGCTTGGTCTGTAATCTGTGCTATAACAGAAACTTGCATCAGCAAAGGGCTCATTTTCAGGAGTGCAGAGCCCACTTAAAACTAATATGCACCATTTAAAGGGAAGTGTACTGCTGATGGCACATCCAGAGATATATCCTAGAAAGGAAAATGTATTCTAGGAAGAAAATAAGAAAATCATGGTTAACCAGGGAAGTTAAGAGTAGCATCAAATTGAAAGAAAAAAAATACAATATGTTAAAGATTAGTGGTAAGCCAGGGGATAAGGAAAGTTTTTAAAAACAGGAAAAGACACACAAAATAAAATACAACTTCATGGTAAATTTGCAAGCGATATCAAAACTCAAATATCAAAAGGAAGAAAGAGGCCAAAGTGAACATAGGCCCCTTGGAGAATGGGGCTAGGCAAATAATATTGGGAACCAATAAATGGTAGAGGAGCTGAACAAATACTTTGCATCAGTCTTCACATTATAAGACACTAATAGCAATCCAAAATTACTCAACAGGCAAGGGGCAAAAGGAGAAGAGAAAATAAATACGATAGCTGTCCTTAATTAAAATGTACTAGGAAAACAAAAGAACAATATATCCACTGGGCCTAGTAGGATACATTCTGTGATGTGAAAATATGTAGATACAAAGATAGCAGATGCACTGTAAGTTATTTTTCAAAAATTCTTAGATTATGGAAAATTTCCAGAAGATTGGAAAACTGCCAATATCTGAAGTTTTTATTTGAAAAGGTGAGGAGACACAAATCTCTGGGGTAGATAAATTAAAATCTGTTATTGGGAAAATTTATTAAGGATGTAATGCCAGACCATTTTGAAAGAAAGAATATGATCAAGCAGAGTCAGCAAGGCTTCAAAAAGGACAATCTTCAAGTCTGACAGATTTGATAGAACACTTCAAGGTAGGAATAAACAAGATAGACAGAGAGAAAACAGTGTGTGCAATTCATTTGAATTTCCAGATGTTTGATAAAGCACCCCACATTATGCTAATTAATGAGATAAGAGTCAATGGTATTGGAGGTAATCTATTACCATTCTTCATGCATATGTCACTGAAGGATAGGTGGAAAGAGCAGTTAATAATGCATTCAGTATCCTAGGTTCCAATTAATATGGACATAGATTCCAGAGCAGGAGGTTATGCTGAAATTGTAAAAGACACTTATGAGATTCAGCTAAAGTATTGCATTCACGATAGGAAGAATATGAATACACTGAAGACCATGTACAAGAGATTTATGAAAATATTTCCAAAATAAAAAAAACATCAGTTAGGAGACTGATTGGAGAAATTGGGATTGTTCTCCTTGGAAAGAAGAAGGCTAAAAGGAGATCCGATTAAAGTTTTCAAAACCTTGAGAAATCTGGATAGGGTAGACAAATAGGATAGAGATATGATAGAGAAATTGTTCCAATTTGTAAATGAATCAAAAAAAAGAGGGCATAGATTTAAAGCAATTTACAAATGTAGCAAATGTGATGTAAGAAAAATATTTCAGACAACAATCAATTCAGATCTGGAAGGTACTCGAAATGTGATGGATGCAAAGTCAACTGAAGCATGCAGTTGTGATTATTTGAATAGAAACAATGAACAAGGTTATGGGAAAAGGAAGGGAGAATGGCACAAAGTCATTATGGTTATTGGAGAGCAGATGAGACACAATGGGCTGAATGTCCTCCTAATACTTCTGTGTTTCTATGATTCTGTATTTCATTTTGCATATTTATCTGTCATCTTTACAACATACATTCTTGTCTAGCTTTGAGTCATCTGTAAATTTAACCACCATACCTTCACTCCATTCATCTATGTCATTGATATCAATTGTAACATGTTGAAGGCCAAGCACAGACCCCATTGGGACACTGCTGTCACATCCTATCTTTCTGAAAAAGATCCATTTATGCATATTCTTTGTTTTCTGCCGGTCAACCAATCGTCTATCTATCGAATGCCTTCTGTAAATCCAAGGACAGTACAGGTCATTCTGCTATAACGCACATTTCATTAATGCAAATTCTCTATAATGCGTTTGACAAATTGGGGATGCTGTTTCCAAAGCATGAACTGTGAACGCATGTATTGGTTATAACACAATTCCAGCCCCATTAGTATAAAAGGTGCTGCTATTATGTGATTTTCTTATAACACAGGATTGCATGAGAATGGAACTACCATTGTTGTGTTTCTGTTCGCCGAGCTGGGAATTTGTGTTACAGACGTTTTGTCCCCTGTCTAGGTGACATCCTCAGTGCTTGGGAGCCTCCTGTGATGTTTCCTCCGGCATTTATAGTGGTTTGCTATAAAAACCACTACAAATGTCGGAGGAAACATTACAGAAGCGCTTCACAGGAGGCTCCCAAGCACTGAGGATGTCACCTAGACAGGGGATGAAGCGTCTGCAACACAAATTCCCAGCTCGGCGAACAGAACCACAACAACGAGCACCCGAGCTACAAATCTTCTCACAAACTTTGAATGGAACTACCATATTATAGCAGAATCACCATTTTAGCAATGGTCAATCACTCTTCCAAAGAATTTTTAAAAAAACTGGTTAACACAATTTACATTTCACAAAATCTTGCTGATTATTCTTCCTGATTATTTTGAGTTTTTCCAAGTGCTCTGTGTAGGAACTGTGCTTTTTTTTTGTTGTCTTCATAAACTGTGGACTGCAAGGAGAAAGAATTGATATTTATTTGAAAAAAAAGATATTTTCCAGGATAACTGCTTAATTTCACAACACGCAATTCGATTCCTTTTGTGAGCATTACTTTTCATGGCTGTGGGTTCCTGCAATGTACAAATCATCAGGTGCTCAGGGTTGTTTACAAGTGAAGCTGATTGATTCTCTACTAACTGAGCAGGCTGGAGATGGAAACAAGTTATAGAGATACAGACACTTCCAGAGAAAGATATCAGAAATACCAAGAGCCCAGCCAGCCAAAGAAGGATTGTCTCTGCATCTTTACTTGTTGTCATATCCTCCTCTCACTGGAACTTAGAAGATCCTATCCTAAGTGGCATGTAGATAGAGGCTAAGTAATTTTCTCTCACCCTGAGACACCACAGTATCTGGAGCTCAGCCTAAAGGTCAATACGTGATTAGACTGAAGGAGATGCAAGAGATGTTGTCAGGAATGGAGCATTTAGCTATTAAGAGAGGCCAGATAAGTTTGGTTTGTTTAGTTTGGAGCAGAGAAGGTTGAAGGGGGCCTGATAGAGGAGTATAAGATTATGAGGGGCATGGACAGGGTGAATAGAAAGCTGCTGTTCCCCTTTGTTAAAAGGTTAATAACAAGCGGCACAAACTTAAAGTGAAAGGCAGGAGAGTTAGAGGGGATTTGAGGAAAAGCCTTTCCATGTATAGAGCAGTGAGGGTCTGAAATGCACTGCCTGGAAGGGTAGTTGAGGCAGGAAACCGTTCAACCTTTAGAAGTTATCTGGATATGCACTTGAAGTGTCATTATGTTCAAGACTATAGGTCTAGTGTGGGAAACCGTGACTAGTGTAGATAGGTTTGCATTTTGACAGTACAGACTCAATGGGCTGAAGAGCCTCTTCCATTCCACATGATTCGATTATTTAATAATTCTGAGTAGAGGTTCCTGCAACCTCAAACACGTATTGCATGTTTGTTGGCACAGGGATCAGACTGGCATCCAGAAGCAAACACATTCTGCAATGGCAGCATATCACCAACTTTCCATCTCTGATATTCATTAATAAATTAATAATTGTAAATAAATAATTGTTGATTAATTAATTTATAGTTAATTTCCAGCCTAAAAATCCCAATAATCTTCAGATATTGACCTGGATTCATTCACTAAAAAGGTTCAAACCATTGATTGTCACAGAATAAACTACCAGACACTAGAACCAAGTGCTTGGAGACAAGAGGAGAAAGTGAGGACTGCAGATGCTGGAGATTAGAGCTGAAAAATGTGTTGCTGGAAAAGCGCAGCAGGTCAGGCAGCATCCAGGGAACAGGAGAATCGACATTTCGGGCATAAGCCCTTCTTCAAGGTCAATTCTCCTGTTCCCTGGATGCTGCCTGACCTGCTGCGCTGTTCCAGCAACACATTTTCAGCTTGGAGACAAGAGGCAAACTTGGAAGATGGCCGAAGGTAGATGAAGGAAGCTCTGAGGAAATACATCCCTAACACTTTAGCTGAAGAGCAGAATTCTAACTATCAGAATTAATATGCTCTGTGTCAACTGACTGTTCAGTCTCTGGGGTCAGTGAACTACTCAAAGTTGTCCAGGTTTTTATATTTTTCATGTTGATTTAGCTAATGCATCAGACAAAAACTGCTGTCTCTTAATAAATGTAATAAATTTTTAAAAATGAATTATTTATACTTGACTACCTAAGCTCAGCATCTATGGTTCTTCAACTCAAGATCTGTCAACACTTCCAAACCATCTTCATTTCTAATCTTACTGTCTCTAGGAAGTCTTCAACCTTTAGAAAATGCTGTGTCAATTCTTTGCAAGATGCTGCCAAAAGGAACTGAGATACCATCTGGAATGAGTGAACTTTTATTCAGATGAGGCCAATGACATGTTTAAATAGACACTTGAACTGTTGCTGAATCTGATCTCTGTTTAATTAGTTGGTTTCCTGAGACCTGTAAAACCTCTGTTGGAGATATCAAATTTAACAATAAGTCAAACGCAATTGTGCAAAAACGCCACCAACAGCACCTTCTGTGCACATTAATTGCTCTTCTATATATCCAACCACATGCAGCACTATTTAAGAACTCAACATTGGCTGTAGTTGACTGAATCTATAAACATTCCTGTCACATCTGGAAGTGGCGTACTGGAGCCAGACTGTGGTCACAATCAAAAATGAATGTATTTTACCTGATTCTTGAGGACCAGCAGTGTTATATTATGGCTTAGATTCCAGGCCAGACAGGCAATGGGTCGTTTGAGACAGATACATGACATCATAACATAATAGTACGTGCCTCACTTTCAGTCAGCCTCTCTGTGTAATGGAGTCAGTATGATGTCCTCAGTTATTCAGTTTGTGTGTAAATGTACCATTAACATCGTTAAGCACAGAATCCAGACTATGTGTCTAGTCTGTTATATTGTATCTCTGTATATAAAATTGGTAATAAACCTCAAGACAGCTGACTCAACAAGAGCCCGATTCTGTGTTATATGCTTTGTAAACTAACATGTGGAAAATACAAAGTACATCAGGCAGGAGCATCCACATTGATGTCCTCTCAATTGCTGCTGTTGCCAGAAGCTGCTTATTCAAAAAAATCACAAGCCATCAATAAGACACCACTTCAGTGGATTACATTTGGCTCATAGCTAGGACATAGTTGATGGCTCCAGGTATGTACAGGGCTTATATATATGGATGCAAGCTTCCTTTGAGTTAACTTGCAGTGCAGCTTAGCACCATAGGGTGTCCAGTTGCAGGAGATACATCAAGGGGTCTTGATGATACAGATGCTGTGTACTAACATTGTCAATGGTTTGCCACAGTGCGATGTTATGCATCAATGTAGTTGTATGATTTACAACCATTGGCTAGCTTAATGTAATGAGCAAGGTGAATGCATATGTATCCACAGTTGAAACCAGTGTAAAAATCAAAATTATAAGCTATTTTTTTCATGGCCATAGAGTTATACAGTCACAGAGATGTACCGCACAGAAACAGACCCTTTGGTCCAACTTGTGCCTGCCGACCAGATATCCCAACCCATTCTAGTCTCACCTACCAGCATCCAGCCCATATCCCTCCAAACCTTTCCTATTCATATACCCATCCAGATACCTTTTAAATGTTGCAATTGTACTGGCCTCCACCATTTCCTCTGGCAGCTCATTCCATACACGTACCACCCTCTGCGTGAAAAAGTTGCCCCTTAGGTCTCTTTTGTATCTTTCCCCTCTTACGCTTAACCTATGCCTCCAGTTCTGGACTCACCAGCCCCAGGGAAAAGACTATGTCTATTTATCCTATCCATGCCCTTCATGATTTTATAAATCTCAATAAGGTCAACCCTCAGCCTCCGACGCTCCAGGGAAAACAGCCCCAGCCTATTCAACCTCTCCATAAGACCATAAGACTAAAGAGTGGAAGTAAGGCCATTCGACCCATCGAGTCCATTCCACCATTCAATCATGGCTGATGGGCATTTCAACTCACTTACCCGCATTCTCCCCGTAGCCCTTAATTCCTTGTGACATCAAGAATTTATCAATCTCTGCCTTGAAGACATTTAGCGTCCCGGCCTCCACTGCACTCTGCGGCAATGAA
>NC_057710.1:81749807-81798942 GCF_004010195.1 Chiloscyllium plagiosum | reverse complement strand
ACTCCAGCCTGAACTCTACCATATTATGGTCGCTACTTCCTAAGGGTTCCCTTATTTTAAGATCTTTTATAGAGTCTGGTTCATTGCAAAGCATTAGGTCCAGAATAGCCTGCTCTCTTGTGGGCTCCATGACAAGCTGTTCCAAAAATCCATCCTGTAAGCATTCCATGAATTCCCTTTCTTTAGATCCACTAACAACATTATTTACCCAGTCCACCTGCATATTGAAGTCTCCCATGATCAATGTAACCTTGCCTTTCTGACATGCCTTCTCTATTTCCCGGTACATGTTATGTCCCTGGTCCTGACCACTGTTAGGGGGTCTATACACAACTCCAATTATGTTTTTTTTGCCTTTGTGGTTCCTCAATTCCACCCACACAGACTCCACATCATCCGACGCTATGTCATTCAATACCATAGATTTAATTTTGTTCTTAACTAACAAGGTAACCCCACCCCCTCTGCCCACCTCTCTGTCTTTTCGATAAGTTGTAAAACCATGGAGGTTTAACTGCCAGTCCTGACCCCCCTGTAACCAAGTCTCTGTGATGCCTACTACATCATAATCATTCACTATTATCTGTGTCATTAGTTCATCGGCTTTGTTATGTATGCTACGTGCATTCTGGTAAAGTGCCTTAATGCTAACTTCCTTATCATTAGAGATGTTGGAAATCATATGTCGTAAGTTATCCTTGCTTTTTACTGCATTCTCGGTCTGCCTCAATTTTAAATCCGCCTGGAAACATTCTATCCTGCTGCTTATCTTGCCATTTACCTCCATACTCCCTGTTGCTTTCACTTTCCCTTCCCCCCAACTCAGAAGTTTAAAGTCCTATTGACCACCCTATTTATCCTCTTCGCTAGGACATTGGTACCTGATCGGTTCAGGTGGAGACCGTCCCAACGGTACAGATCCCCCCTGTTCCAAAACTGATGCCAATTCCCCATGAAGTGGAATCCCTCTTTCCCACACCAATCCCTTAGCCACGTGTTTACTTGCCTAATTTTCTTGTCCCTATGCCAATTGGCACGTGGCTCGGGCAGTAATCCGGAGATTATGACCCTTGAGGACCTGTGGTTCAATTTCCTGCCTAGTGCTTCGTAATGCCCAAACAGGTCCTCCACCCTAGTCTTGCCTATGTTGTTGGTACCAACGTGGACCACAACAACTGGATCCTCCCCCTCCCGCTCCAATATCCTTTCAAGCCGGTCAGAGATGTCTTGCACCCTGGCACCGGGCAGGCAACACACCATGCGAGACTCCCGATCCGGCTTGGAAAGGATACTATCTGTCCCCCTAATTATAGAATCCCCTATAACAACTACTTGTCTTTTTGCTCCCCCCTCTTGAATGGCCTTCTGGACCATGGTGCCTTGGTCAGTTGGCTCATCCTGTCCAGAGCCCTTTTCCTCATCTGTACAGGGAGCAAGAATCTCGTACCTGTTGGACAAGGTCAAGGGCTGAGGCTCCTCCACTCCTGAACTCCGGTTCCCCCTACCTGCCTCACTTACAGTCACACCCTGTTGTCCCTGATCACTAACTGAATTTGAATTACTTAATCTCCCAGGTGTGACTGCCTCCTGAAACAAAGTGTCCAGGTAACTCTCCCCCTCCCGGATGTGCCGCAGTGTTTGAAGCTCAGATTCCAGATCATCAACTCTGATCCGGAGTTCTTCCAGCAACCAACACTTGCTGCAGATGTGGTCACTGCCATTCACAATGGGATCAGCCAGCTCCCACACCATACAGCTACAGCACATCACCTGCTCAGCCATCTCTACTTAGTTAATTACTTTATTACCTTGTATAAATTTGAGATAAAATACTTTCTGATACCTCTCTGCTGTAGTCTTTTTCTAAAAACCAATTAATAGATAAACCAAAAAAAGTAAATTTTTAACCAGTCACTGATAAAGAAATAGAAAATACTTACCTTAACAAACCAGAGTCCTTATTAACTAGGTTAGAGGAGGAGGGCGGTTGGGAGACACTACAGTTGTAGAGTCTCGGGTTTAGCCGCCTTCCTGATTTATATACTCACTGCTTTCCTTCCCGGCTGCCCCTCTGGTCATCGGCACTTCCCCCTGCTGCTCCCGCTCCTTCTGTGAAGAAAAAAAAACGCTGTCTGCTACCGGTAAGTAATTTTAAGACAAACTGTCTTTTCTTAGCTGCAGTCTTCCGGGTTCATTTAACCTCAGCTGCTGCTCGCACTCAAAATGCTCCTTATAGCACTCTCCTTATAGGTAAAATCCTCCAACCCTGGCAACATCTTGTAAATCTTTTCTCAACCTTTTCAAGTTTCACAACATCTTTCCGATAGGAAAGAGACCAGAATTGCACGTAATATTCCAAAAGTGGTGGAACCAATGTCCAGTACAGCTGCAACATAACCTCCCAACTCCTGTACTTAATACACTGACCAATAAAGGAAAGCATACCAAACGCCTTCTTCACTATCCTATCTACCTGTGACTCTACTTTCAAGGAGCTATGAACCTGCACTCCAAGATCTCTTTGTTTAGCAACACTCCCTAAGACCTTACCATTAAGTGTATTAGTTCTGCTAAGATTTGCTTTCCCAAAATGCGGCACCTCATATTTATCTGAATTAAACTCCATCTGTCACTTCTCAGCCCATTTGCCCATTTGATCAATATCCTGTTGTAATCTAAGGTAACCCTCTTCACTGTCCACTATACCTCCAATTTTGATGTCATCTGCAAAGTTACTAACTATACCCCTTATGCTCGCATCCAAATCATTTATATAAATGATGAGAAGTAGTGGACCCAGCACTGATCCTTGTGGCACTCCGCTGGTTACAGGTCTCCAGTCTGAAAAACAACCCTCCACCACCACCCTCTGTCTTCTACCTTTGAGCCAGTTCTGTATCTAAATGGCTAATTCTTCCTGTATTCCATGAGATCTAACCTTGCTAATCAGTCTCCCATGGGGATCCTTGTCGAACACCTTACTGAAGTCCATATAGATCACATCCACTGCTCTGCCCTCATAAATCCTCTTTATCGCTTCTTCAAAAAACTCAATCAAGTTTGTGAGACATGATTTCCCACGCACAAAGCCATGTTGACTATCCCTAATCAGTCCTTGCCTTTCCAAATACATGTACATCCTGTCCCTCAGGATTCCCTCCAACATGCCCGCCACCAACATCAGGCTCACTGGTCTATAGTTCCCTGGCTTGTCCTTACCACCTTTCTTAAACAGTGGCACCACGTTAGCCAACCTCCAGTCTTCTGGGCACCTGACCTGTTACTATCTATGATACAAATATCTCAGTAAGGGGCCCAGCAATCACTCCCCTAGTTTCCCACAGAGTTGTAGGGTACACATGATCAGATCTTGGGGATTTATCCACTTTTATGTGTTTCAAGACATTCAGCGCTTCCTCCTCTGTAATATGGACATTTTTCTAGATGTCACCTTCTATTTTCCTACATTCTATATCTTCCATTTCCACAGTAAATACTAATGCAAAATACTCATTTAGCATCTCCCCCATCTCCTGCGGTTCCACACAAAAAGGCTGTCTTGCTGATCTTTGAGGGGCCCTATTCTCTCCCTAGTTACCCTTTTGTCCTTAATGTAAAAATCCTTTGGATTCTCCTTAAATCCATTTGCCAAAGCTATCTCATGTCCCCTTTTTGCCCCACTGATTTTCCTCTTAAGTATACTCCTACTGCCTTAATACTTTTCTAAGGATTTGTTTGATCTATCCTTTCTATACCTGACATATGCTTCCTTCTTTTTCTTAGTCATCCAGCATTCCCTATACCTACCAGCCTTTCCTTTCACCCTAACAGGAATATACTTTCTCTGGACTCTCGTTATCTCATTTCTGAAGGCTTCCCATTTTCCAGCTATCCCTTTACCTGCAAACATCTGGCCCCAATCAGCTTTTGAAAGTTCTTGCCTAATACAGTCAAAATTGGCTTTCCTCCAATTCAGAACTTTAGCATTAGATCTGGACTAACTTTTTCCATCACTATTTTAAATCTAATAGAATTATGGTCACTGGCCCCAAAGTGATCCCGCACTGACACCTCAGTCAGCTGCCCTGCATTATTTTCCAAGAGTAGGTCAAGTTTTGCACCTTCTCTAGTAGGTACATCCACATATTGAATCAGAAAATTTTCTTATACACATTTAACAAATTCCTCTCCATCTAAACCCTTAACACTATGGCAGTCTCAGTCTATGTGGTCAATGAAACTTATTTATAAGATTGTCTACTATAATAGCTTCAATTGCCCTGTTTATACAACAAAAGAATAAACTCAACCTATTATGCAAAAAAAAACCTCGAAACTTTCAGCAGATCAGGCAACATCTGTGGAGAAAGCAAGAGAGTTTATGATTCTGATTGATGACCTTTCATCGGAATCCTTTCATCTGATAATTACCAGTTCAATTACAAATGACTAATTTTATAATAATCTCAAGTAAAACCTGCACCAGATATCTGAAAGGTCAGTACAGTTGAGAGTCAACAGTTTTCAACCTTAAGGCAGCGATTAGTTGAATCCAGCATGAAGGAGCCCTAACAACATGACACATAACAAAATAGTCGTTTGAGTGGTTGCGACATATCTGAGACAGAGTAAGATGTTAATGAAAAGAAGATAGTGATCATTGCAGTTACAGGACTGTCTCCTCCACATATGGTCGTGCCTCCCCTTGCCTCACCCTTAGTTTGATACTGGTACCATCTATTAGGAGATGGAAATATGTGACTGTGTAGAGTCGTGTGGAGTGTGATTAGATTAGATTCCCTACAGTGTGGAAACAGGCCCTTCGGCCCAACTAGTCCACACTGACTCTCCGAAGAGTAACCCACCCAGACCCATTTCCCTCTGACTAACGCACCTAACACTATGGGCAATTTAGCATGGCCAATTCACCTGACCTGCACATCTTTGGACTGTGGGAGGAAAACAGAGCACCCGGAGGAAACCCATGCAGATACGGGAAGAATGTGTAAACTCCACACAGACAGTCACCTGAGGCTGGAATCAAACCTGGGACCATTGTGCTGTGAGGCAACACTGCTAACCACTGAGCCACCATGCTGTCACAGTTGAATATGTACCAATATATCCAAACAGTATGATGTGAGAGTGCAGTTCCTGGCACTTCTTGATATGAGTATGAAAGTGACAAATGTGAGGTTTGAGTTGCAGTTGACAGACATTATTGTTATGCAGTGAAAGGTGGCTGGTGAATAGAGAATCTGAGAAGTTGGGATTGCAGTTCATAAGATGTAACTTTGTTTTATTCATTCATGGGATGTGGACATCACTGATTAGGACTGCATTTATTTTCCATCCTTAGTTACCATTTAGAAAGTGGTGGTGAGCTGCCTTCTTCAAACACAATAGTCCATGTGCTGTAGATAGACCCACAATGTCCTTAAAGAGGGAATGCCAGGATTATGGCCAAGCAACATTGAAGGAAGACTGGACGCCTTCTCACAGAGTGCTTTAGAGAACATCTCTGGGACACCCGCACCAACCAACCCCAGCGTCCCGTGGTTGAACTTTTCAAATCTCCCTCCCACTCTGCTGAGGACATGCAGGTCCTGGGCCTCCTCCATCACTGCTCCCTTACCACCCTATGCCTGGAGGAAGAATGCCTTATCTTCCCACTGTCTCCTAGTTGATTCTAACACTGAAGGAATGTCAGTAGATTTCCAAATTAAGGTGGTGAGTGACTTGGTCATGTTCCCACATATCAGCTGCCCTGGTCCTCCTAACTGGAAGTAGTTGTGGGTTTAGAAGATGCTGTCAAAAGATCCTTGAAAACCTGCATTGACTTATATGATGCCATTAAACTGTTTGGGATAATACATCCAGGTCCAGTATCAATGCAATAGTTCACCAGAGTGGTTTCCTAAGCTCAAACATCTTCAGTTGATTCATAAATATTAATTCCTTCATTATAAATGTGACTGAGCCAATGATAACGTCAACCCATGTACAAGTCTTTAAAAGTAAGTGTGAGTTAATTGCTAATTATTCCAGAGAGTTCTAATGCAGCCATTCATCAAACGATTAAGCACCTTCTGTCAACCCTCAGCAGGTAAGATGTATCCTGGATGTAAAAGGGACTGAAACTGCTTTATAATATTTTAAGAACTTCTTAGAGTCAAAGAGTCATACAGCATGGAAACAGGCCCTTTGGGTCAACCAGTCCATGCTGAACATAATCCTAATCTAAACTGGTCCCACCTGCCTACTCCTGGTGCATATCCCTCCAAACATTTCCTATTCATGTACTTATCTGGGTGAGAGATTTGCTCGTGTGATTCAGGAGGGTTTAAACTAGTTTGGCAGGGGGGTGGTAATCAGAGCTACATGTCTGAGAGGGGGTCAGTTGCAGATGGGGCAGTGACAGGATGTATTGAATCTATCAGGAAGGTTTCTCACGCACTGAAACAAAGGGACCGGTTAAAGTGTGTCTGCGTAATGCAAGAACTGTCTGAAATAAGAGTGACGAGCTGAGAGCATGGATCAGTACTTAGGGATACGACATTGTGAACATAACGTAGATGTGGGTTTCACAGGGGCAGGAATGGTTGCTTGATGGTTCAGGGTTGAGAATGCTTAAAAAGAACAGAGAGGGTGGAAAAAGAGGAGGGGATGTAGCATTGCTAATCAGAGAGTGCATCACAGCTACAGAAACAAATGTTGTTGAGGAAGGTTTGTCTACTGAGTCAGTATGGGTGGAAGTTAGGAACAGCAAGGGAGGAAGTTAGGAACAGCAAGGGAACAGCCACTGCATTATGGGTTTTCTACAGACCACCTAAAAGCAGTAGAGAGATTGAAGATCTCATAGGTGCCCAGATTCTGAAAAAATGCAGAAGTAGCAGGGTTGTTGTTATGGGTGATTTCAACTTTCCCAATTGACTAGAACCTCCGAAGTGCAGATGGTTTTGGATGGAGCCATTTTGTCAGGTGTGTTCAGGAGGGTTTCCTTACTCAGTATGTAGACAGACCAACGAGGGGAGAAGCCATTTGGATTTGGTGTTCAGCAATGAGCCAGGACAGGTGTCAGATCTCATGGTGGGAGAGCACTTTGGTGAAAGTGATCACAACTGCCTCACATTTAGCATAAACTTGGAAATGGAAAGGAGCAGTTACTGAGGGAAGATATTTAATTGGGGAAAAGGAAATTATGATGCTATCAGACAGGAATTGAGAAGTACAGATTGGGAGCAATTGTTCCACAGAAAGGGCACAGCAGACATGTGGAGACTGTTTAAGGGGCAGTTGTTGTGAGTGATGCACAAATTTGTTCCTCTGAGACAGGTAAGAAGGGGTAAGATTAAGGAACCTTGGATGATGAGAACAGAGGAGCTTCTCGTCAAAGGAAGAAGGCAGCTTATGTAAGATGGAGGAAGCAAGGATCTAGCACAGCTTTAGAGGATTACAGGCTTGCTAGAAAGGAGCTCAGAAATACACTGAGGAGAACTAGGAGGATGCACAAAAAAAGCTTGGCAGGAAGGATTAGGGAGAACTCAAAGGCATTTTATTCATATGTGAGGAATAAGAGAATGATCAGGGAGAAGGTAGAGGACCAATCAGGGATAGCAGAGGAAACTTGTGCGTGGAGTCTCAGCAGATGTGAGAAGCCTTAAATGAGTTTTTTCTTCAGTTTTTACCAAGGTAAGGGAACTTGTTGTAAATGAAAACTTAGAGGAGCTGGAATACAGTCTTGACCAGATCAAGATTGATGAAGTTGATGTACTAGAAATTTTGGAAAACATTAAGATTGATAAGTCCCCAGGGCCCGACCAGATTTATCCCCGGCTGCTCCAGGAAGTGAGAAAGGAGGTTGCTAAGCCGCTGGTGAGGATATTTGCTTCCTCACTCTCCACAGGAATCGTACCGGAGGATTGGAAGGATGCCAATGTTGTTCCTCTTTTCAAGAAGGGTAATAGGGAAATCCCTGGCGATTACAGACCAGTCAGTCTCACGTCTGTGGTCAGCAAAGATTTGGAAAGAATTCTGAGGGATAGGATTTATGACTATTTGGCAAAGCGTCGTGTGATTAAAGGTAGTCAGCATGGCTTTGTGAGGGGCAGGTCATGCCTCACAAATCTCACTGAGTTCTTTAACGAAGTGTGAAGACAGGTCAATGACAGTCGACCAGTGGATGTGGTGTATATGGATTTCAGCAAGGCATTTGATAGGGTTCCCCATGGTAGGCTTATTCATAAAGTCAGGAAGTATGGGATACAGGGAGATTTGACTGTCTGGATTCAGAATTGGTTGGCTGACAGAAGGCAGAGAGTGGTTGTAGATGGAAAGTATTCTGCCTGGAGGTCAGTGTTGAGTGGGGTCCCGCAGGGCTCTGTTCTTGGGCCTCTGATCTTTGTAATTTTTATAAATGACTTGGATGAGGAGGTTGAGGGGTGGGTTAGTAAATTTGCCAATGACACAAAGGTTGGAGGTGTCATCAATAGGATAGAGGGCTACTGCAGGCTGCAGCGTGACATAGATAGGTTGCAGAGCTGGGCTGAGAAATGGCAGATGGGGTTCAACCTGGATAAATGCGAAGTCATGCATTTTGGAAGGTCGACCTCGAATGCTGAATATAGGATTAAAGACAGGATTCTTGGCAGTGTCGAGGAATAGAGGGATCTGGGTGTGCACGTATATAGATCCCTCAAAGTTTCCACCCAAGTGGATAGGGTGGTTAAGAAAGCATATTAACAGTGGGATCGAGTTTAAGAGCCGCAAGGTTTTTCTGCAGTTCTACAAGTCCCTGGTGAGACCACACTTGGAATATTGTGTCCAGTTCTGGTTGCCCTACTATAGGAAAGATACAGAGGCTTTGGAGAGGGTGCAAAGAAGGGTTACCAGGATGCTGCCTGGACTGGAGGGCTTGTCTTATGAAGAAAGGTTGAATAAGCTCGAACTTTTCTCTCTGGAGAGAAGGAGAAAGAGAGGTGACCTGATCGAGGTGTACAAAATAATGAGTGGAATAGATAGAGTCAATAGCCAGAGACTTTTCCCCAGGGCAGGATTGACTGGTACGAGGAGTGATCGTTTTAAGAGGAGGAAGGTATAAAGGAGACGTCAAAGGCAGGTTCTTTACGCAGAGAGTTATGAATGCATGGAATGCGTTGCCAGCTTTGATGGTGGAAGCAGAGTTATTGGGGACATTTAAGTGACTGCGAGACATGCACATGGATAGCAGTGAGTTGAGGGATGCATAGGTTAAGTTACTATGTTTTACATTCGGATTTAGCCTCGCCACAACATCGTGGGCCAAAGGGCCTGCTCTGTGCTGTACTTTTCTATGTCCTATGTTCTATACCTTGCAAAATCCTGGTAAATCTCTTCTGAACCTTCTCTTGTTTAATAATATCCTTCCTATAATTGGGTGATCAAAACTGGACACAGTACTCCAGAAGGCGCCTCATTAATGTACAACTTCAGCATGTCTTCCCAACTTCTATACTCAAAGGACTGAGCAATGAAGGCAAGTGTGCTAAGTACCTTTCTAACTACTCTCTTAATTTGCGACATAAACTTCAAAGAATTACGTACATGAACCCTTTGATTCCTCTCCGACACCGCCCAAGGCCCTGTCTTTAATTGTATAAGCCTTGTTTGTTGCACCAAAATGCAACATGAAGGAAATCACATGAAGGAATCAAGGGGCATGTAAGAGTGCTTTCACATTTCCAAACTTTTTTTGGAAAATTGGCACAGGAGAGAGGTTCTGATCTTTAGGAAACCGGGTAAGCTTGCAGACCCTCCCAAACTCTTTCTGGGTCAAAGTCCTGGAACTCCCTTCTTAATACCATTGTGGGTGCCCCAATCCCAGGGGACTGAGCAGTTTAAGGCAACTCACCACCACCTTCTGCAAGATAATTACAGATGGACAATAGATACCCACATTCACACTAAACTCTTTCTTTGGCAAAAGATAGTCAGGTGTAGTGGATCATGCAAGTATACTTGATGTGTACTCTCCTCCTGTGGCAAACCATCGACACTGCTAGCATTTATTATGCCCACATCCCATTAACCAGTAGATAAAAAGACAAGTCCAGAGAAGGTAATGGGAGCAAGTATCTGTGGTGGCTAATCCATCATTCAGGTTTTAGGGATTTGTATACATTGCCACAGGAAATGTAATACCCTCATACAAGTAATCAGAGATAACGAATGCAGATTTACTTGTCATATCTTACAAAGCACATCAGCAACCTCATAAACTGCTCTATTCACCAGTCTCCTTTTATTCATTTATCATCAATCCCTTTCAATCAGGACTCGAACCTTACATTCTTATGCTTCACTTCATCTCATACTCTTTTCAAAGGGGTCGTACACCAGCATCAAATAGCTTAGACATACTGCCAGCTATTCAACTATGGCAAATGCATTTCACATGATACCACATGTACTCACACATTTCATCACATAACAAATGAAACTAAGAGTTGGGGCAATGGGACACAGCGCTGTTTGTACTCTCTGGTATAGAGGTGCTGATGTTGGACTGGGGTACACAAAATTAAAAATCACACAACACCAACAGGTTTATTTGAAAGTACAAGCTTTCAGAGCGCTACTTCTTCGTTGGGTGGCTAGTGGGGTGGGATCATAGGACACAGATTTTATAGTAAAATATCAAAGTGTCATACAACTGATGTGATGTATTGAACAAACGTAGATCGCTGTTAAGTCTTTAATCACTTAGAATCAGGATGCAGGTTTTGAGTGATTAATATATAAATCCCAGAACTTCTTTCATGTCACAGCACCAAAATAACGTAAGTTTTTATCAATATAAAAGGGGTGACCATCTCAGTTCAGACAATGCATTAAAGATGTGAGGTTAGAGTCTGTCTGTATCCCATCCTGGAGTCAGACTAGTTCTATATCCAAAGTAAGAATTTATAAAATGTCACATGAACTGACTGCCGACAGACAGTGTGCTCTTTAAACAAGATAGAATGTATCTGCAAATTCAATTCTGCAAATGCAGCTTCACTCATAGACTTAAATGTGTGTGTGTATGTGTGAGGGACAGGGAATGCGTGTGTGTGTGTGTGTAAGAGAGGGAGAGAGTGTGTGCGTGCGTGTGTGTACTTGATAGAGTGTATGCGCAAGTGTGACAGAGTATATGCCTGTGAGATGGTGTGTTTGTAAATATGTGTGTGTGTGTATGAGTGTGCGTGTGAGAGTATATAGTGTAGTGGGGTCACCAATAGAGTGATATGATTCCAAATACCTTGTTGAGGCCATCCTCATTGGTATGAACACAGCTATCAGCCCCTGCTTGGTGATTCTACGTTGTTGCGTATCCCAAAATCCACCTTGGAGGATGGTCACCCAAAGATCCGAGGCTGAATATCCCAGAACCTGTCTGGCGATCGTTGCACAGTGTCCATTCATCCGTTGTTGTTGTCAATGTGACATTTTATAAATTCCCATTTTGGACGTCCACTTCTTAGCACATCATCCTCAAATTATGAATAATAAAAAAGTGATGAGAAAAAAATGAGTCCTGTTGAGTGATTTTTTGATTCACATGCTTCATTATATCATGCTTGGCATTAATAATGGAAACCTAGTTGAGTTCTAAGTCAGCACAAGCCATATTTCTATTGCACCTTGTTGCAACTAGCCTGTGAGCAAATGATTTTCTTTTGTTTGTGCAGAGCATTCTGCTCAAGTTTTTTTATTTGATAGTCATGTAGCACACTCTCAGTGGTAATCATGTGTGGATTATAATTGTTAGAACAATCATAGTGCTCACTGTCAGTTCACCTCCAGTTTCAATCTACTCAGCATTCTCAATGAAGAAAGCATTTCTGCAAGTCCATATGTTCATTTCACATCAGACATTAAAAGTTACAAGTTTGGGAATCTGATTCCTAAATGCTAAAACTTAAATCCTTTACATATTTGATCCCTCCACATAATTTGTATCTGCTTAGCTCTGTGGTTAATATTACCCCTATTAAAAAAAGAAGCAAAACCCATAATCCTTGGTACTGGTGAACAGGTGGACACTTTCAGATATGTAAGATTAGCCAGACCAGTATGTACTATTTGCATGTTTTACAAGCTCTTACCAGCTTCCATTACAAAATTGATGGTCCGATCAATTTCATGCTGGGAAGCATGAGCAAGATGGTCAAGCAAAATTCAGCATTGGGTGTTTTCTGAATGAGACAGCAAGCTATAGACCCTAATAGGTCATTCTATTGTAGTTCCACAGCCTGGGTCTTAGAAATTTCCTCCAGTTCTGATGACAATCCAACCCATAGATAGGCCTCAGGGAAATGGAGGAAATAGCAGAGAGAGACAAGTCTAAACCAGCATTCACCTTGAGGGACTAGGAAGAGTTGTATTCCTCTTCCAGGCTTCACCGGCTATCAAAACCTTTTTGGTCTGTTTTTAAGTAGCCTCCAGTGATTTCCTTAAAATGCAGTACAACTGAACAGGGCACATGCACCATAGGATATGGCCCTTTGTAGATCAATTTGTTCATGAGCCTATATTGCATTCCAATTATATATGCAATGAATTGTTATGGGAGGTAGGGGCCCTCCACAATTAACAGGTATACTTCCAGGGGAAATCATGTACACAAAATCACAAACTAGTCACTTTAACGTTGATTTTCTGTCTTAAAATTAGACTTATCCATGCTGAATTTTTCCCCCAATCCTTTATTACCTCTAATCTGTTCCGTTCTGTTACTGAGTTGCCCATATTGCAGTACGACTCCAAATATATCACTAGCTATTGTTGTCATTCATTGTTACTTTATTTTGGGTTGAGTATGTAAACAAAAGTTTATATACCACGTCTCAGGCAGTTCTCAAAAGCTTAATTCTGAATGACCTGGAGCTGCAGTCATCTTGTTGCATAACACAGTTTCATAAACAACAATTTGATGAATGGTTATTCCATTTTATATGAGATGGATGTAGACTTTAAAGATGCTTTGATTTTTCTTTGACTGGAAATCTTTAAGATCTATTTGACATATCTCAGTTTTCGAGGAGAAAGTGAGGACTGCAGATGCTGGAGATCAGAGCTGAAAATGTGTTGCTGGAAAAGCGCAGCAGGTCAGGCAGCATCCAGGGAACAGGAGAATCGACGTTTCAGGCATATGCCGAAACGTCGATTCTCCTGTTCCCTGGATGCTGCCTGACCTGTTGCGCTTTTCCAGCAACACATTTTCATATCTCAGTTTTCACCTAACAATGCAGCTTAGATTATATGCCCAAATCCTGGAGTAGGCTTGATCTCACAACTATCTCTGGATCAGTGGTGCTGGAAGAGCACAGCAATTCAGGCAGCATCCGAAGACAGGCAAAATCGACGTTTCGGGCAAAAGCCCTTCATCAGGAATAAAGGCAGAGAGCCTGAAGCGTGGAGAGATAAGCTAGAGGAGGGTGGGGGTGGGAGAGAGTGGCATAGAGTACAATAGGTCAGTGGGGAAGGAGATGAAGGTGATAGGTCAGGGAGGAGAGGGTGGAGTGGATAGGTGGAAAAGGAGCTGGGCAGGTCGGACAAGTCCGGACAGGTCAGGGATCGAGTTGCTGGAGGTTAGAAGCTAGGATGAGGTGGGGGAAGGGGAAATGAGGAAACTGTTAAAATCCACATTGATGCCCTGGGGTTGAAGTGTTCCGAGGCAGAAGATGAGGCGTTCTTCCTCCAGGCATCTGGTGGTGAGGGAGCGGCGGTGAAGGAGGCCCAGCACCTCCATATCCTCGGCAGAGTGGGAGGGGGAGTTGAAATGTTGAGCCACGGGGCGATTTGGTGGATTGGTGCGGGTGTCCCACCCACCCATTGTACTCTATGCTACTCTCTCCCCACCCCCACCCTCCTCTAGCTTATCTCTCCACGCTTCAGGCTCTCTGCCTTTATTCCTGATGAAGGGCTTTTGCCCGAAACGTCGATTTTGCCTGTCTTCGGATGCTGCCTGAATTGCTGTGCTCTTCCAGCACCACTGATCCAGAATCTGGTTTCCAGCATCTGCAGTCATTGTTTTTACCTCGTTGATCTCACAACTATTTGAGTGAGAGATGACATTTTTACAGTTAATGTATCACTCTATTGAAGTTCTAAATGCACGTGGAACACAATATAACAGAAAATGCACTCTTGTGACTTGTTTCAAGTTTGCATGAGTTCCTTCAAATACTGGAGCACAAAAGGTATAATGTCAAGAATTAAACAACTCCAAATTAGCATGCAACAATAATTATTTCGTAATCTTTTAATAATTGAATAATAATTAGAGCTCCAGGCTTTGGAAAAAAATAAGTGTGCTATTCAAAATGTATTTTTCTTTACACTTAGAAACATAGAAACTAAAAGCAGGAGTAGGCCATTCAGCCCTTTGTGCCTGCAGCACCATTCAGTCTAATCATGGCTGATCATCCAATTCAAAGCCATATTCTGACTTTGTCCCCATGCTTCTTGATCCAAAGATTACATGAATATATTTGTGACTCGACCTCCATAGCCTTCCTCCGTAGACAATTTCACAGGTTAACGACTCTTTGAGTAAAGATATATTTTTTCAACTCAGTCCTTAATGGCCTATCCTGTGTCCTGGGCCCCAGTTCTAAACTCCTCAACTAGGGAAAAACATCCTCCCTGCATCTAATGTGTCTGGTCCATTTTAAAATTTTATATGGCTTCAGTCAGTTCTCCTGACTGTTTTTAAATTTTAACCAATATAGGCCCAGTTGAACCAATCTTTCTTCATAAGACAGTCCTGTCTTTCCTGGTACCAGGTTTGCTGCACTTCCTCTACAGCAAGTATATGTATATCTTTACGTAGGTAGTGAGACCAAAACTGCATGCTATATTGCAAGGTATGTTCTCACCAAGGCCCTGTTTAACTGCAGTGAGACCTCTCAGTTTTAAAGTCAAAAACACTTGTAATAAAGGTCAATATACTATTTCCCTTCCTAATTTCTTGCTGTCTACTTTAATTGGTTGGTGTACAAGAAACACCAGATTCTTTTATACACCCTTTCCAATATATCACCATTGAAATAATACTCTGTCTTTTTGTTTTTCACACAGAAGCATATTTAGCCACATTGTACAGCATCTGCCATATTTTTGTCCACTCACTCAAATTGGGAGAAAGTGAGGACTGAAGACAATAGAAATCAGAGTCGAGAGTGTGGTGTTGGAAAAGCGCAGCAGGTCAAGCAGCATCCGAGGAGCGGGGGTGGGGGTTGGGTTGGGGGAAGGTAGCTGAGAAAGCGATAGGTGGATGAAGGTGAGGGAGAAAGTGATAGGTCGGGGGAGAGTGATGGACAGGTCAGGAGGGCGGTGCCGAGTTGGAGACTTAGGACTGGGATAATGTGGGGGAGGGGAAATGAGGAAGCTGCTGAAATCCACATTGATCCCGTGTGGTTGTAGGGTCCCAAGGTGGAACATGAGATGTTCTCCTCCAGGCGTCAGGAGGTAACAGTTTGGCGGTGAAGGAGGCCCAGGACCTGCATATCTTTGACATAGTGGAAGGGGAAGTTGAAGTATTTGGCCATGGGGTGGTGGGGTTGGTGGATGTAGGGGATCCCAGAGATGTTCTCTGAAATGATCTGCAAGAAAGCGTCCCATCTCCTTGATGTCGACGAGACCAGATCATGTGTAATGAATGCAGTAGATGACATTGTTAGAAGTACAGGTAAATCTCTGACAGATGTGGAAGGATCCCTTGGGGCCTTGGACAGAGGTGAGGGGAGTGGTTTGGGCACAGGTTTTGCACTTCCTGTTGTGGCAGGGAAAGGTGCCAGGAGTGGAATGTGGGCTGGTGGAGGGGGTGTGGACCTGACGAGGGAGTCGCAGAAGGAATGGTCTCACCAGAACGCTGATAAGGGTGGGGGAGGAAATATATCCCAAGTGGTGGGGTCTGTTTGGAAGTGACGGAAGTGGCGGAGGATGATGCGATTTATGCAGAGATTGGTGGGATGGAAGTTGAGGACTGGGGGTTCTGTCTTTGTTGCGTTGGGATGGGTGGGGTTTAAGGGCGTTGGTGTGTGAAGTGGAGGAGATGCACTGGAGGGCATTATCAACCACGTGGGAAGAGAAGTTGTGATCTTGGAAGAAGGAGATTTGTGCTGTCAGCAAACTTGGAAATGTTGCATTTGGTTCCCTCATCCAGGCCATTCATACGTTTTGGAAAAAGCTAAGACCAACCAGTGATTCCTGCAGTTCCCCACGAGGCACTGCCTGCCACTCAGAAAAAGACCAATTCATTCCCACTTTTTGTTTCCTGTCTGTCAACCAATTCTCACTCTGTGCCAATATATTAGCTTCTATTCCCTGTGCATTAACTTTGTCCATTAAATTCTTATGAGGATCTTTATCAAAAGTTTTCTGAAAATTACATCACATCCAGAAGCTCATCCTTAGCCATTTTACTATTTCCATCCTCAAATAACTCTAGAATATATGTTAAGCATGATTTAATCTTTCATAAACCTATACTAAAACTTTCCAAGTTTTCTGTTCTGATGTCTGTTAAAATAGCCACCAGCATTTTTCCCACACTGATGTTAGGCTCACTGGTCTGTAACCTCTCTTGCCTGTTTTGCCTCTCTCTTTTTTAAAACTGACAGTTACATTTGACACCCTCAAATCTGCTATACAGTATATAGAATTTTGGAACCTGGGATAATTATGACTTTAGCAAACCATCTGGTTGTAGTCTATCTTTGAAATATTGTACATCCAACACAAGTTCCTTTTATTCTGATGCAAAAATCAATGTGGATATTGGAATCTCATTATTTTCATGACAATCTCTTACCAGAGATGCATCATGTCAGTGAAATAAAAACATTAACCAACAAAAAAATATCCTTTTATAACATGGGTCTTAGCCATTTAGGAATTAAAGAAAGCTGTACTGATCATCCTTGATTGCTATTCTCTGCAGCACTTGTATTAGTTGACTGGTTTTGTGATCAGGGAAAAAATCTTGCAAATGCAAACATTACCCTTGTGATGAACACACTGTTCTTTTATCTAATTGTTCCACTCAGCAGGCACTACAAGATGCTTGGAGAATCAATAAATGCCTGTGCAAATGTTCCCTCTAGAGGAAGAAGGTAGCCATTAACTGGAATGTGCTGTGTGTCAGTTTGCCTAAACAGATCTAATGCGTGTAAACATACTTTACCAGGCTGATCCCAAGTTGAATAAAAGGGAACTATTCGGAGTTTCAATGGATATAATACAGCATAACATTGTTACGTGCTACAAAACAACACAGCTAGAATTGGCCAAAACTCCACATTAAGGTTAGTTTTGTGGCTAGTTTTCTTTTCCCTTTCCCCTTGTCTTCCACTCAGAGTCAAATTTCATTTGTGAATGTTCTTGTGAAGTGCCTCAAGATTTTCAACTTTTTAAAGGCACTGTATGTGTAAACTTTGTTTTACTTTTGTTATTCATTTACGAAGTGAGGGCATTGCTGGCTAGGCCATCCTTATTAACCTCATGAAGACGGTGGTGAGCTGCTTCTTGAACCATTGGATTTCGTGAGGTATCAATACATCCACAATGTCATTTGGAAGGGAGTTCCAGGGTGTTAATCTCGTGATGGTGTATGAACAGCAATATGGTTCCATATCAGGCTAGTGAGAGGATTGGAAAGGAACTTGCAGGAAGTGGTGTTTCCAGTCATCTGCTGCCCGGTCTTCCTAGATACCACTGATGGTGGTATGGTTTTGGATAGTGCTATCACCAGTAGGTAGTTTCTGGGCTGAGACCATCTGTTCCAGACACATCCACATTCCTTTTCTCTGTCTCCTTTTCTTCCTTTTCTTTTTCTTCATCTTCCTGAGGCTGGAGCAGTGTCAGTGGTGACTCCTGCCTTGTAGGCCCGCTATGTGGACTCCTGGAATCGACAGGCCTTCAGCTGCAGTGATGGCAGAGTGGGGACTCCTGGCTGAGGTAGGCTTGGAGCATGGACTCTTTTGGCGGCAGGCAGGTGCTGGATGGCCTGGCCACTGCTAGAGTATCTCAAGAGGAGATTTCTGAGGGGCCTATGTCCAGTTCCACTTGCAGCTAAGTGTCTCCTGTCCCTGGACACAGAGAGCGTGGCAGGTTTCCTGTCACCATTGCACCGCAACTTTGCTCCTGAGGGCTAATGGTGGTGTGATGGAGGGAAGTTGTGCCTGCCTCTCTAGCAGCCCTTGATGGTGCTGGATCTGCCTCTCCATGGCAACCACCAACCTGTCCATGGAGGTAGAAAGACATTCACAAGTGCTGCTGCACTGTTTTAGGCAGTGAAGATTATTGTACCCACATACTTGTCTGCTGCTTTTGTACTTCTGATGCATTCTGACAGAGTCTTGAATTGCCGATGCCACTTCGTCCTTTCCTGCTTGGGGCATGGTTTCTGGCAACCCTCCAAGTGCCAGCAGCCTGGACAGTTTCTCCCTTAGCCAGCTGCTGAACGTCAAAGTGAGATTAGATTAGATTTCCTACAGTGAATCAAGGATGATCAGTACAGCTTTCTTTAATTCCCAAATGGCTAAGACCCACATTATAAAAGGATATTCTTCTGTTGGTTAATGCTTTTATTTCACAGAAATGATGCATCTCTGGTTAGAGATGGTCACCAGGTTATGCTCCCAAACTGTGTAACACTAACAATCGCATCAAGGCGGCAGTGTCTGAGCCGGTGGGAGGTGTATGTGTGTGTGTGTGTGTAGGACGCCTTGCTGATGCTTCCTTTGAGGCCTCAGTTCTCAGAGGGCAAGGTGTTGGCTCTGTCAACCCACTGATGTCTGAAAGACACAAGGGAGAGAAAATATCATGGCCAATGTTTAGAAATGGTGTGTGATGAATGAGCTGACAATGAGGTTACTGTAAATTGCAGTGGAATAAAGAGAGATACTTAGTTGTTAGGACATTGTGGTCTGACTTTTCTCTATTGACAGAATGAGAAGAATTGAGCAAACTGGAATTGGGTAGCATGACAAAGGCAGTGCAGAATCAATGCAGGCTTAATGGTCAGGGAGCTTGGGGAATAGTGGTGACAGCAAGTGAGGAAAGATGTTGCAGGTAATAGTGAGAGTGGCAGAGTATGAGCCTTGTGGAAGATGGGTGCAGCAGCAAAGATAGAGTGAGGGTGAGGTAGCAATGAGAAGAGTGTGACATTTCCCCTGGGATTGCAGAGAAGGCCATCAATCTTAATTTGACACACTAGCCATTCTACTTTGAGATGGCATTGACCCAGGTGGTGCTGCCAGTGTGTAGTGATGTGGTTTCCTCTGTTGATCTTCTGGAGCAGGATGTCCCTATTTTGCACACTCAGCAGCCTCCTCCACCCCCACCCCAGTCAGAGAGTCATGGTGCTCTCTTCTCCCTTTTCCATTATGATCAGATTCTGTGTGTCAATGAATAAAGTAGCATGATGAGAATCCTTCCAGAATACTTGAAGTAACTCTCACACAGCCAAAACGCATGGTATCATCCCATTATTTCAATAAGACCTTAAGCTGTCGGGCAGAAACAGGCCATTCAGCCTACTGAGTTTGTTCTACAATTCAATTAGATCATGGCTGATAATCCTCAACTCCTCTTTCTTGCCTTTCTCCCATAATTCTCAATTCCCTTACTTATTAAAAATCTGTCAGGCTCTCTCAGCCTTGAGTATACTTAATCTGTGGTAAAGAATTCCCCAGATACTATATCCTGAGAAGAAATTGTTTCTCATCTCTGTCTCAAATATGCGACCTCTTATTCTGAAATGATTGTCTCTAGTCCGACACCCTGCCACAAAGGGAAACAACCTTTCTGACCTGATCTTAAGAAAGTTGTATGTTTCAATATGATTTCCTCTCATTCTTCTGAATTTCAGTAAGTATAGGCCCAATCTACTCAATCTCTCTTCAGAAAATAATTCTCCCCATACCTGTTAACAGCTTAGTGAACCTTCTTGGAACTGTCTCCAATGCCAATATACCTTTCCTTAGATGAGGGGCCCAAAAATGTTAACATTTTTCCAACTGTTTATATCAGTCTGTAACATTTTTATGTGATCCTCACCACTTGCCTTCTCATCAATTTTTGTGTCATTCACAAACTTGGCTACCAAACATTCATTTCCAAATTATATGGTGAGTCTAGTTCAGATTCTGGTCAGTAGTAGCTCCAGTATGTTAGTGCGATATTCATGGTATTACTGTCAAGAAAAGATGCTTATACTCATTCTTGTTGGAGATGAGCATTGCCTGCTATTTGTGTCATAAGAATGTTACTTGCCACTTTGACAAATACCTCCACTCTTGATCGTACGATGGAGGGAATGTCATAGATGAAGCAGCTGAAGAGGTTTGAGCCTAGGTCACTACCCTGAGGAATTACTGCAGAGGTATCCTGAGGCTGAGATGATTGACCTCCAACAACCATAACCGTCTTTCTTTATGTCAGGTTGACTTTCAGCAGGGAGTTTACTCCTGATGTCCATTTACTCCAATTTTGTGAATGCTGCTTTTTGCCACACTCAGTTAATGTTGCTTTGATGTCACTCTCACCTCTCCGTATGGAGTTCAGATCTTTTGTCCATATTTAACCAATGCTGTAATCAGGTCAGAGCTGAGCGGCCTTGGTGGAACAGAAGACAACTCTTCATGAACAGGTCATTGAGCAACTGTTGCGAGATTGCACTTTGATGACTCTATGCATCTATTTGCTGATGATCAAGACAATATAAGGTGGTAATTGGCCAAATTGGATTATCATTCTTTTTGTGGATGTCATATATGGGCAGTTTTCCACTTTGCCAGGTGGATACCAGTGTTGTAGCTGTCCTCAGATAGCTTGGCTAGAGGTGTGGCTAATTCTGGCTTCCAGGTCTTCAGTACCAGCTGAAATTTTATCAGAGCTCAGAGCCATTGCTTTATCATGTGGTGTGAATTTACTCGGCTGAAGGCTGGCACATGTGATGAAAGATGACAGGAGGCGGTTCAGATTAATTATTGATTTGACACCGATGGCTGAAGATGGTTGCAAATGCTTCAGCATTGTGTTTTGCACCAATGTGCTGTGATCCTCCATCATTGAGGATGAAGGCATTTGTGAAGCCTCCTCTTCTTTCACAACAGCTTAATACAAACGAATGATATATTAGGCCACATCAGAGAGCAGTTAAGAATCAATTACATTGCTGTGGAACTGGAGTCACATGTGGGCTGAATCAGGTGATGACAGGGTATTTTCTCCCCTTGAAGGGTATCAGAGATGTTTTGATTGTTAAAATATTAATTTTTATGCCACAGTCACCAGTAGATTAGCTATTTTTAAAAAAATGTATTTGAATTCCTCTAGTTGTTATGTTGAGATTTGAGCTCATTAGTCCAGTGCATTATCCTAGGCCTCTAGATTACTAGACCAGTGTAATCCTCAGAATAAACACAGAAAATTCTCCAGAAACTCAGCAGATCTGGCAGAATCAGTGGAGCAAGAATAACAGTTAACTTTTTGAGTCTGATATGACACTTTTTCAGAACCTTTGGTATATTGGCACTCATTGGCTGTATCTCAATTCACAGGTGATATCATCTCAGAGTCACAATTTCTCCCATGAGATCTGGTGATTAAACAGGCTGATTCTTACCTGGCAGAACCTTATACATGCAGGGCATGACATCTCACATGGTATTGGGACCTGGTGTATCAGATTGATTTCTTTCTCTTTGGTTCACTGATACCTCTTTGCCTCAGCACTAAGGTATTTGGTCTCAGAACATGATGCAGCTTGATTGTCAAATTGCCACCGTTTTGAATGATTGGTCACAAGCTCTGACCTGTCATTAAATGTCAAAACTGTCATATTCAAATAGAATTTCAGAATTCTTCTTGATCTCATCTGGAACACTGGCCTTTTGAGAGTTGACAAAATAACTTGTAACATCTTTCTGATGACAGTTAGTAAGTTAACAGACTTAGTTTTTTGATATCTGTCTGACTCTATCATTCTTTTAGACTAAAGGAGTTCCTGATAAACAGGCGAAAATTCCTGGAGTGGGGAGTGGGGAGATGACAACTAAGTTTATGTATTCCAGGACACACTTCCACTATTCCATCATTTACCTTTCACTATTTCATGGATAATGGTTATCAATTGATTAATTACTCAATCGGCATTCTTCATGTATTTCTTCATCTCTGTACTTGCTTAAATCTGATGCATCTCTACATTTCTCATGTTCTGACAGTCTTCAACCTAGAACATTAACTTTGTGGCTCTCTCAGCATTTCCAGCATTTTCTGTTTTATTTTGGATTCTAGTAACCACAGTTTTTTGCTTTTATATTAAAGATAAATTATATCTGTAAACCATGATATTTATCATATTTTATTTGCAGTGTGATTGGATAGAATTCATATTGATCTATACTGGTGATGTGGCAATAGGTTTTCTGTGCTTTCACCTTTACTTGGGAATACGCCCAGGAAAGTGGTTGGAATACGCCAGAACAATGAACGGTTTTAAGATGGAGTTAAATATAATTCTTATGGCTAAAGTGATCAAAGGATAGGGGGAGAAAACAGGAAGAGGATATAGAGTTGAATAACCTGCCATGATCATCTTGAATAGTGAAGCAGGTTCGAAGGGCAAGGCGGCCTACTCCTGTTGCTATATTCTACATTTCTAAGCATCTGGGTATATTTTGCATTGCTGAAATGTTCAAATAAGGACATTTTTCTGACAATAATTCAAAATTATGTCAGAACAAATTACGTTTTAGACATAATTATTCATTCACAGGAACTGTTAACTGTTAAGAGTCAACTACATTGCCGTGGGTCTGAAGTCACATGTCGTCAGACCAGATAAGGACAGCATATTTCTTTCTCTGAAGGACCTTATTGAACCAGATAGGTTTTTCTGACAATAAACACTGATTATATAGTAATTAATAGACTCAATTCCAGATTTTTAATTGCATCCAGATTCTACCATCTCCTGTTTGCAGGATTTGAAGCCAGATCATCACATGGGTCTCTGGATAGTAATCTAGCAATAATATCACTAGGCCATTACCTCCTCTGATATATGGTAATAATCTGGTATCTTTGATATACAAACGTATTTTGCAGAGATGCAATCAGGCAGGAATATTTGTTAAGGCAAGAAAGAAGTTATTAAGTGCAGTAACCAATCTTTAAAGAAGCAATCTTCAAGGAGGGTCATACTAGAAGAGACAAATTTGGAGTAGCAGAGGCATTTGTGGATGTTGATGCTAAAGTGATGGCTGACAATGTCGTGATAAAGTAATGGGAAAAGAATATGCATAAAGGAACTAAGACAGAAAAACAGAGAATTCACGAGAAGTTGTGATGCAGATGGTAGCTAGCGTGAACAGGTCTGAAATTATGAGTATGTAAAACACAAGGATAAGAGGAGGAAAACAACAAGCTGCCAATCCTAGATGTCGCAGTTCAGCAAACAGCTAATGGGGAACTTCAAACCAGCGTCTGTAGGAAAACAGCCAGGACCAAATACTGAACTACAGAAGCAATCATCCCAACACCCACAAATGAAACTGCATTAGAACAACAAGCCACCACACAATGCAGCACAGAGGAACTATGATGAGCAGAAGAAAATCACCTATACAGTGTATTCAAAAAGAATGGGTACCCAATAAACACAGGCACGCTTCATCTTCTGCCTCAGGACTCTTTAACCCCATGGCATCAATGTGGACTTCACCAGTTTCCTCATTTCCCCTCCCCCCACTTTACCCCAGTTCCAACCTTCCAGCTCAGCCCTGTCCTCATGACCTGTCCCACCTGTCAATCTTCCTTCTCACCTATCCGCTCCACCCTTCTCTCCAACCTATCACCTTCATCCCCACCTCCATCTACCTATTGCACTCTCAGCTACCTTCTCCCAGGCCCACCTCCCTCCCATTTATCTGTCCATCCTCGAGGCTCCCAGCCTTATTCCTAATGAAGGACTTTTGCCTGAAATGTTGATTTTCCTGATCCTCACATGCTGCCTGACCTGCTGTGCTTTTCCAGCACCACTCTAATCTTGACCCAATGAACACAGTCTGCTGATTTCTCAGCAGCAAACCCAAACAAGCAGACAAAACAAGTCCGGAAACCCTAGCCACTCTCCCCTACATCAAAGACATCTCAGAAATGACTGCCAGACTACTCAGACCCCTTGGCACATGGTAGCCCACAAACCCACCAACATATTAAAACAGCAGCTAAAGAAATTGAAAGACCCTGTACAGACAACAAGCAAATCAAATGTCATTTACAAAATACCTTGCAAGAACTGTAACAAACACTACATTGGAAAAACAGGCAGAAAACCAGCAACCAGGATACATCAACATCAACTAGCGACAAAAAGACATGACCCACTTTCACGAGTATCTTTACATACAGATGAGGAAGGACATCACTTCGACTGGGACCACACACCCATTCTAGGACAAGCCAAACAGAGACATGCAGGAGAATTCATAGAAGCATAGCATTCCAACCAGAACTCTGTCAACAAACACATTGACTTGGATCCCATTTACCACATCCTGTGGAAAAGAACAGGAAATGGCATCACCATAGGAAATGACATCACCAACCCAAGAATACCTAAACACATAAATAAAAAGTAGACCAAACCACCAGTGCTTCACTGGAGGCTCATTGATGATGTTACCTAGTATGGTGACAAAACATCTGAAAACAAACCTTCCAGTGCAGCGAGCAAACCTACATCCAGAACCTCGACCTGAGCTACAAATCTTCTCAAAAATCGCTAACAAAGATAAGAATTTTAAATTGAGGGATCTGGCCTGCCAATAGTCAAAGTATTAAGCATGGATAAATGTGATGGGTGAGCAGTGTTTGATACAAAATAAGATGTGATGCAATCTTGAAAGAGTTAAAATTTAACAAGGGCAAAGAACAGGAAACTAGCTAGAGGAACATTAAAATAGTTGAGTCTTAATTGAAGAAAAACATTGACAATTGTTTCTGAATCAGTCATGCTAATATGGAGGCAGGGGAGGTTACAAAGGCAGATGGAGAGGACACAGGTTTGGTATCTTAGTTCTTACTGAAAATGATGCCGAGGTTGTGGACAGTCTCATTCAGATACAATGGCTGTGTAAGAAGGTCTGTTCAAATCTAAGTTAATGTGAGATATGTGTGAAGCTGTATGCATTTGTTGGGAAGAGAGTAAGATTAAAGGACTGGTGTCTTTGAGTGAAAAGTAAGCTAAATTAGTTGCAAAGATAAGAACTGGGAGTGAAAATAATATAGGCCAAGCAGTAAATTTTGAGACATTTCATAAAATACCTCATAATTGGCTTAGGCAGCAAAGTTGAAACACATGGTAAAAAAAGCATAGAATGGTATAAAATTGGCTGAGTTACAGAGAACAGAAAATATTGGTGCTCTAGTTTGTATTTTCCACTGGAGCAAAGAGTATTTGGTTCCCCAATGGTTTCATACAAATATTAAAGCCATCTTAATAAATATTTATGCCTTAGTTAAGTGTGCAGACCACACTTTCAGAATTTGCAGATGACACAAAATGTGGAAGTATTGTGAACTGTGAGAAGGAGAATGATAAACTTCAAGAAGACATAAAAACAATATGACAATTAAACTTTAGTGCAGGGAAGTAATGCATCTTGGTGGAAAGAATAAAGTGAAATGCTACAGAACAAAACACAATGCTAAAGAAAACGCACAGATGTCTGACATATATATGCCTAGTTTATTAAAGATGATAGGGCAGGTTTAAGAAGGGAGTAGAGGAGCTGCAATAAAATTCTATTTTGCCTGAATTGGAGAAATGTATCCAATTCTGGGACACTATATTTTAGGAAGGGATTGAAGGTATTAAAGGGTCCAGAAAACTTAGTTGCAGAACTGATCCTATAGTTGACAGATTTTAGTTGAATTAGAAATCCTGTGGTTGATTATCTCAATTAAAAAAGATTGGGTGGAGATTCGATAAAGGTGTTCACAATTCTGAGGGGTATAGTCAGAGCAGATAAAGAGAAACTGCTTCCCTTGGGTGGAAGAATCTAGAAGCTATTTTGAGGTGAGTTTTGCAAAAGAACCAAAGATAACCTTAAGAAACATTTTAACTTGGTGAATAGTCAGGATTTGGAAGGCACCATCTCAGTGTGAAAGAGGGAGAAACAAAATGAGCTTTCACAAGAGTTTTGGATAAGCACCTGGAAATTTATCCATGATGGGTTGCATGGCCTCCTAGTGTGCTGTAACTATTGTGATTTTAGTTCTTCTGTTTTGTAATAGTGTAGAGAATGTTCTGTTTTCTCTGGGGGTGAATTCGGAGGCAGGAGGATCATGTAATTAGGCACAATTGTGTCAGCTGTGACCCATATTCCCACCTCAGAAGGAATTAAATTCTAGGTGGGAAGCCAGTGGTCACCCTTCTTGCCTGGTCACCAGTTGAAATCCTTAAATGACCAATTAAAGATCTATTTCTATCACCACTGTGATTAACATTGTTATAAGGCTTGCATGACAGCTAAAGCCATGCAGCCACCATTTACCCTTTGGCACTGATAAGCATATGGGCGGCAGTGGGCGGCACGGTGGCACAGTGGTTAGCACTGCGGCCTCACAGCGCCTGAGACCCGGGTTCAATTCCCGCCTCAGGCGACTGACTGTGTGGAGTTTGCACGTTCTCCCCGTGTCTGCGTGGGTTTCCTCCGGGTGCTCCGGTTTCCTCCCACAGTCCAAAAGATGTGCAGGGTCAGGTGAATTGGCCATGCTAAATTGCCCGTAGTGTTAGGTAAGGGGTAAATATGGGTGGATTTCGCTTCGGCGGGTCGGTGTGGACTTGTTGGGCCGAAGGGCCTGTTTCCACACTGTAATGTAATCTAATCTAATCTAATCATATGAGCTGCTGGCCTCTGGCTGGCAGATCTTAGATAAGCAAGATTTCCCTTCTCAGAATTAAGGTTCTTAGGGAAGGCCCAATGATGACCTTGAAAGTGTTTGATTGGTTTGTGGTTCGGCTATTTTCCCTTTGTTCCTCATCAAGTCTCCAGCCGCCAGCTGAGATCCTGTGGCCCGGCCTCTTTCCCAGCGTCTCAGTGAGACTCTGCCCAGAATGTCTGCTGTTCATTTACCTGTTGGTGTAAATGTGTCTTTCTGTAAGAGATCGGTATCTCTAAGAATTCTGATAATCTAACTTATTTCAATGTCAAGAGCCCAGAGCTTTCCATGAGAGTTCAGAACCAGAGCTCATATTACATTTTCACAGATATGATTTTTCATCTGTGTACAATATTCTGAGAGTTGAGATTATAACAATAACATTTTTTAATCATGGGATAGATTGACAGCAGCTTTAACTTCAGATTTATTTTTCAATTAAATACTGAAAGGATGTGTACTTCAACATTAGAAAGAGTGAAGTCATTATTTGATTTAACATGAAGAATAATAGTATACCTGAATAAGAAACTATACACCCATACAGAACTGAAAAATGTGTTTAAGAATTCTACAAAGCAATTATTTTTTTCCAATAGCTTGTCATTCTATTTAGAGTCTTTTAACCAAGTCTTTGTAGTCAAAGTACATAAATTCTTTCGAATACTTCTAACTCTGATGCTTATAACATACTGCCACCTCATGAAGGGCAACTAGAGAAGGCAATGAATTCTAGCCCAGCCAGTGATGTCAACAACTGACGAATAGATTTTAAAAATGTATGGTCAAAACTGTAGGAAACTATAAGAATAATATCAAATGTACCACCTGGTGTGAACGTAGCCATCAGAAATGGATCTGCAAAGGCATCTACATGCTAATGAACCCTGCAAAGATCCCTTCCCTGACATCTATGGACTATGGACAAACTGGGAGAACTGTCTCATAGACTAGTCAAGTAACAGATTGACTTAGTCATATTGACAGATTCATTTCTTACAACCAGTGTTCCAAATTCCTCCATCACCATTTCTGTAATGTCCATTCACATCAACAAGCCAGCCCCACTAGAGGAGGTATTCGCTCAGTAAATAGTGTCCCTGTGAATCTTCAGTATTGACTCAGGACTTGATGAAGTCTCATAGTTAATGAAAACCACTCACACACACTGCCCCTTTTCATTTAAATAATTAGTTCATTTGTTCATGTTGAACATCTTTTAGAAGGAGCACTGAGGGTAGCAAGGGCCAGCATATACTCTGGGTACACTCAATGACTTATTTGACTTCAAAGTCCATTGGCAAGTGAGGCAGAGCAGCAGGAATTTGATCCAAGCTGAACAAGGCCTGAAGGACATTAGTGTTACACTAAACTTGCAGTAAGAGTTGTAAGAATTAACAGGAGGGTAAATCCTCAACGATGCACTTGCTGGGGATGCATCTGTCCTATGGCATTATTGTTTGGATACACCATCCAATTCTTTTGAAAATAATGTTCTGCCTTCACATTGTGGGCATTCTGCATTGTGTTGCCTGACATTGTGTAACGACCATGTTGAACTGATTACAACAGATCTAACATTTCAAACTGCTCAATTTTTAGATAATGTGAGTTATTATTAACAGAATTATTGTATGTCACTCACAAAGGCACAAGTCAGGACTCTGAAAGAATATTCTCAAATTGTCTGAATGTTTGTGGTGTAGCTCCAATGACACCCAAGAAGATCAATGCCATTTGGACAAAATGACATACTACTTGGCACTATTTAATCACTGGCACCTCATATATACATATGTTAGTAAACAGATGCACTGCAATAATTCACCGTGGCATTTTTGATAGCACTTCCCAAATACTCAGCCTATACTATACAGAAGAACAAAGGCAAAGGACACATAGAATACCATGACTTTGAATTTCTCCTCCAAGCCTGACAATATGCTCACTTGGAAATGTATAGTTCCATAATCAAAGCTGGGTCAAATTCTCTGCTCACTAGCACTGTGCATTTCCCAGCACTATATAGACTGCAGCAGCTTAAGACAGTGGCATGCGGCAATTTTCTCAAGAGCAATTAGGGATGGACAATAGTTCATAGAATCACTAAATTGTGGAAACAGGACATTCAGCCCAACAAGTCCACACCAATCCTCCAAAGAGTAACCCACCCACACCTTACCCTATTATTCTACATTTACCCCTGACTAATGTACCTAACCTGCACATCTTTTGGATTGTGGGAGGAAACCGGAGCACCCAGAGGAAACCCACTCAGACACGGGGAGAATGTGCAAACTCCACACAGTCGCCCGAAGAGGGAAGAGAACATGAGTCTCTGGTGCTGTGAGGCAGCAGTGCTAACCACTAAGCCACTGTGTCACCCCTATATATTCATATTTTATTCATTTCTGGGATGTGGGCTTCTCTGACTGAGCCAGAATTTATTGCCCATTCCTATTTGCCCATTGAATAGAATAGAATTGAATTAAATTTATTGTCAAGTGTACAGAGGCACAGTGAAAAGTTTTGTCTTGTGAGCAATACAGGCAGATCACTGAGTTAAATAGTATAGATAAGTAAATAATTGGTAAACAGTGGCAAAAACAAAAACATGGGTGCAGGTGAACATTAATAGTTTGTACGTCCATTCGGTATTCTAACAACAGTCAAGTAGAAACTGTTACGAAACCGGCTGGTGCATATGTTCAGGCTTCTGTACCTTCTCGCCGATGGTAATGTTTTTCTACAACCTCTGCCAATGTGGGAGGACTTTTGAGAGCAGGACCGAACATACCTAAAAATAAGTTGACAACTCGGTGAAACCAACCATCAGGACTATTTGCTTTCCCAACAGCATAAGCAGTAAGTGATAGACACAGCAAATCAATCCCACAGAGGATCAGTTCTAAGGCCTGTAGTGCTATCACATCCAGACATGAATGGTGGGGGCAATTAAACAATTCACTCGAGGAAAAGGCTCCATAGTGGGGAGCCCAGCACATCAACATAAATGATTAGCTTCAACTATTCACAGCAGTCTTCAGCCAAAAATGCTGAGTGAATGACCTATCTTAGCCTCCCTTCGAGGTTTCCAGCATCACAGATACCTGTCTACAGCCAATTTGTTTCACACTGTGTGATAAAGTTAGGTTGAAAGGCAAGTGGCGAGGGTGACACAAAGAGATAGGTTCAGCAACTGGACAAAAACTTGGCAGGTGGAATACACTTTCGGGAACTGTGAAGATCAGAGGATCTGAATAGAATTTAAATGGAAGAAGATTGCAAAGCTCTAAAATGGTGGGATTTGGAAGGCCTTGAGCATGAAACACAAAAATCTGGCAGTCAAGATCAGCAACTACAGGGATGGCAACTGGAATGCTGGTCTTCATGTCAAAGGTAATGGGATATAAAAGGTATATCACAGCTGGAACACGGTGAATAGTTTTGGGCTTCTTATATGATGCACTGGCATTGGCATTCAGAGAAGGTTCATGAGGTTGATACTAAATATGGAGAACATTGTCTAATGGGTGAGGTTTAGTAGGATCAGGCTGTACTCATTGGAATTTAGAAGAACAAGAGTTGACCTAATTGAAACATATACAATTCTTGGAGGACTTGGCAGGGTGGATGTGGGGAGGTTGAATACCAGTGTTGAGGTGAAGGTGTCTGCCCTTAATGTCAATACTGCATTAAACTGTATGTAGCATCTAGGAACTTTAGAAAACTGGAGTTAATGGGAATTCAGGGAAAATGTTTCACTGGTTAGACCCCCCTCCAAGCCACTTATCATCCAAATTTGAACATTTATCACCATTCATTACTATCACCTGAGTCAAATATTGAAACTTCCACCCTAAGGACGTTGTGGGTCTATCTATAGCACATGCACTGCAGTTGTTCAAATAGACAGCTCACTGCCACCTTCACAAGGACAACTCAGGACGGGCAATAAATGCTGGGCCAATCATTGACACCCATAACACATGAATGAATAAATACTAACAATGCATGTCGAGCAGACTCATTGAGGATAAGTGATTCCCTTCCTCAATATATATTAGTGAGAAGGGTATTTTTGGTGACAATCAACAGTAGTTGATCGCAAAGAGGCCAACTACTTTTTTCCAGATTTTGTTTGAAAATCATGATCTGCCATTCTGGGGTTAGAATTTACGACCCCAGATCATTAGCCTGCGGTTCTGGTTTACTCTTTCTGTGACACCACAACAATGCTACTGGCTTTCCAGGAGCTAACCATTAACTTTTACCTGCCGTCGGGATATTTAGGAATGACAATTAATGCTGGCCAAACCAATAATGCAAGACATCCCAGGAACAATTAAGAAAACAAGGAGTGTGATTGCCTCCTGGAACAATGTAACTGAGTAACATTCCCCCTTCCTAATATGTTGCAGTGTCTGTACCACAGCTTCTAGTTCATTGAATTTGAATCAAAAATTCCTCAAGCCACAAATATTTTCTGCAGATGCATTTGTCCTGGATTATATTGCCTTCATCCAATGAATGATTTTCTTCAAACAAAAAATTGTCAGGAGAGTTGGTAAAATAGAATTGTTGATCCCCTGGGCCACAATGAAATGTGAAAAGTTAAGCGGCAATAACCTTTATATGATGAGCCATGTGTTATTGCCTCAGTGCCTGAGAAAGCAAAGCGAGTCACAAGGATGGGTACTGGGTCCACTGCTTTTTGTCATTGGTATGAATAATTTGGATGAGAACATAAGAGGTGTGGTTAGTAAGTTTGCAGATGACACCAAAATTAGAGGTGTAGTGGACAGTGACAGAGGTTACCTCAGAATACAGTGGGATCTGGGGAGTGTTGCTGAAGAAAGAGACCTTGGAGTGCAGGTTCATAGCTCCTTGAAAGGGGAGTCGCAGGTAGATAGGATAATGAAGAAGGTGTTTGGTTTGCTTGCCTTTATTAGTCAGAGTATTGAGTTGGGAGGTTATGTTGTGGCTCTGCAGGACATTGGTTAAGTCATTTTTGAAATATTGCATGCAATTCTGGTCTCCCTACTATAGACTCGAAAGGGTTCAGAAAAGATTTACAAGGATGTTGCCAAAGTTAAAGAATTTGGGCTCGAGGGAGAGGTTGAATAGGCCAGGGCTGTTTTTCCCTGGAATGTTAGAGGCTGAGGGATGACCTTATAGAGTTTTATAAAATCATGAGGGACATAGATAGTATAAATAGAAAACATATTTTCTCCGGGGTGGGGAAGTCCAAAACTTGAGGGCAAAGGTTTAGGGTAAGAGGGAAAACATTTACTAGGGACCTAAAAGGCATTGTTTTCACTCAGAGGGTGGTGCATGTAAGGAATGAGCTGCCAGAAGAAATGGTGGAGACTGGTACAATTACAACAATTAAAAGTAATCTAGATGGGTATATAAATAGGAAGCATTTAGAGGGATATGGGCCAAATGCTGGCAAAGGGGACTAGATTAGGTTAGGATATCTGTTGGCTTGGACGAGTTGGACCGAAAGGTCTGTTTCTGTGTTGTATATCTCTCTGACTCTATGTACTCAAAGTTTAGGAGGCCATTTACAGCTCAAATTATGCTGTTGGGAAATAATATGACTCGACCATTACTTCCTAAATTAACAACAAAAACTGCAAATGCTGAAAACCAGATATACAGAAATATAGAGAAGGTCTGTCTGCAAGAGAAAATACACATTATATTTTAGGATGCACCCTTCAAGACAATTGGTTTTCATTTGAAAGGCTTCATTTTTTAAATTTTGTTTTGAGTCACATATCTGAAATATTATAGTCTCTCTCCTTTCTTTTTGCAGGTTTTGTTTCACAGGCTGAGAACTTGCAGCAGGCCCTGTTCTGATCACTACACCGATAACCTATTGAGAAAGTAAGGATAATTACTTGAATTCTGCCATGGGGCCGCAGGCCAAGAATGATATATAGGTAAACTGTGCATTCCTGGTATTTTATTTTCTGTAAATTAAAATGAACAGATGAATAATCACAGGCTCAAAATGTGTGCTTTTTGCAACATACACTTCTGACAGGACTCTTGAATCCAAAACCAGAATATGTACTGTTTAATCTCAACTCATGGCCATAAAAACAACCAATTGTGATGAATTATTAAAACAGATTTTTACTTTTGTGTGATTCATATTACAATGAGACAGAATAATCAAATAAAAAATGAAGGAACTGCTGAAAATTTTAGCAAAGTCCCTCAGCAACCAACTTAATACACCCATTTCTCAATAAAAGAGAAGATTAAGCTAATAGGTTCGATAGCATTACAAATGATATGTGTCCTTAAGATAAGCACCTGTCATTAGTTATCCATGCAGCTACTATGGAGTTTTCCATTATGAATCCTTCATGCTATTACATAGATCTATTCTAGTATTAAATAATTTCTTGTTTAGTGGTATATGTCTATTAGTTCACTCTTTGGCCTTTTTTTCTGCATTTGGATTGTGAAGTAACTGCTTCTGCTTACTGAATAGGATAACAAGATTAGAACTCCCTCCCTCTGGAGGAATACAGCACCATGCTTCGTGTTAGAATTCATCCGATGAAATAAAGCTGTTCAATGTATAATGTGGAATGAGTTAGCTCTCGTCACCGTCAGCACTGTGTGATGGATGTGAGTGTTACAAAGATTAAGAACAGTGCGTCTCATTTTACGATGTAACATTAGGATCTGTGCACACTGGGGCAAGGCTGTTTTGGCTTTAGCTACTCCCCAACATAAGTGACTGTTTCAATTTCCCACTAGTTCTTTGCCAGTGTTGCATTGCATCTCATGTTTCTATTATGATGCACAATCTACAAGGACCAACATTGCGGAGGATGTTCCATCAGTCCAGCTGCATGACAATGTAGAAAACTTCCGAAGCAATTGGCAAGCTGGTTCAATAAAAGTTTCAAGAAAGCTGACTTGGCTCCAGAAAACTTGACAATTCACAAAATAGTGTAAAAAAATTAATGAAGATAGATTTATAACCAGGTACAGGGGAACCTCGATTATCCAAACGAGATGGGCAGGCACTATTTCGTTCGGATAATCGATTATTCGGTTAACTGATTAAATGTCTTTCCTCTTGTGCTTGGAGTTTTTAAAGTCTGCTCCCATTCAGGAGATTGCAGCAGTTTACAGTGTGCGAGCCCACACCCCAAAACAGCCCCTGTCCAACCCCGTCCCTGCCCCCCCCAACCCCGCCCAACCCCACTCCTGCTCCCTGTCAGTGTCTGCCCCGCCCTCTCTCCGGGGCAGCCGGGCTGGACCATCAACAAGACTGCTGCTGCTGCCTTTGTGGCTTAAGTCTCCAAATAGAGCGTACACACACACCTTTTTACTGCAACTTTTTGAGAGGTTCCACGTTTGCCCTACACAGGACAATGTTAGACAGATTATCTGGGGACAGGTCAGTATAGGGTACACCCCTCTGTAGAACTCCAGGTAAAGTGTGGGGTGAGAGAGAAAAAGTGGGAGGGCTGTCATTTGGAGACGGTGCCTGTTTAATCACTGTAAACAAAAGATACAATCACTGTTGGAAACACGTCTTTGATGTGATATTTCTATCAGGACCTTGAGATCTCCTTCGGATAATCCAATTTTCGGATAATTGGTATTCGGACAATTGAAGTTCCTCTGTATAATGTTTTGAAGTAATTAAATACAATAGATATGGAATTCCCATTGGAAAAAATTGTGTTAAGCTTCTTGAGTGTCGTTGGAGCTGCACTCATTCAGGCAAGTGGGGAGTATTCCATCACACTGCTGACATCAGAGACTTTGGTTGATTCTGATGAAATGAAGTAAAATAGTATCTCAGGAAAAGTTAGACTATTAAATACACAGTTCACCTCCCTAGTAACTATTAAACAGAGCCCATACTTAACTCAGGCACACCCAAATTCCTCGCTATCCCCAGACCTGACCTGACACACACCTCAGTCCTGACCTGACACTCACTTCTCAACCATGACCTGACCTGACCCACTCTAGACCCCTCTGACACTCCACTGGGACCCAATCCCTCCCACCTGGCATCCTATGTACCTGACAGGCTACCCTCTACCCATCTGTCATCATACTGCTGGCATTCGAACTGCTCTAATCCTAAACCCTCATTACCTTACTTACTTGACACACTGCCTACCCAGGGGGCACCCTACCCTCGCAGTGCCTGAACATTACACTTACTATATACACTGGTGGAAATTGTTAAAGTAGCTGTCAGAATCTTTAAATTACATTACAGAGGAACCTCGATTATCCGAATATCGGATTACCCGAAGGAGATCTCTAGGTCCAGATAGAAACATTACATCAAAGACGTGTTTCCAACACTAATCGTGTCTTTTGTTTACAGTGATTAAAAGTGAACGAGGCTTACTGAAATGCTGCCGAGAACAGTCCTGGACGTCGATGGGAGCTCAGGCACCGTCTCCAAATGAATGACCTCCCACCCTCTCTGTCTCTCCCCACACTTTCCCTGGAGTTCTACACAGGGGTGTACCCTAAACTCCCCCTTCCCCAGATAATCTCTCCAACATTGTCCTGTACAGGGCAAAAGTGGAACCTGTCAAAAGGTTGTGTGTGTGTGGCTGAGTGTGTGCGCTCAGTCTTGTTGTTGGTATCCATTCCAGCTGTCCCGGAGAGGGCAGCACGGGGGTGGGCGGGGTGGGAGGGGCAGGCGGGGGGGTAGTATTGGAGGGGGTTGGGAGCAGATGGGAGGCGCTGTTGGACAGGGTTGGGGTGGGGGAGTGGGGCGCCGGGGCTGCTGCCTAGACTCCTGACAGGAAAGCAGACTTAACAGAAAACTCCGAGCCCCAGAGGAAAGGCATTTAATCAATTAACCGAATAATCCATTATCCGAATGAAATAGTGCCCGCCCATCTCGTTTGGATAATGGAGGTTCCCCTGTATGTGGAACTGACAGCTGTGAAAAGGGGATATGATTTGCCTCCTTCTGACAGTTTGATATTATGAAAGAACAATCAGAAGGGAAGGATGGTTCCATATTTTAGAAGGAGCACCAAGTGGAACCTCCTCTCACATGTGATGCTCATTTTTTTCATTAAAGAACAGGACTGAAGTGACAATCAGCATGAGATTACCAATCCAAAACAAGTTGGGCTCTCCTAATTGCATAATTACAGAATTACTGAAAGTTCTTCTATTCCTCTCTCCTCAGAATTTCTACAGCAGCTGATTGATGGTGTCAGGGTCGCATCATCATATTAGGAAGTGCATTCTCATTATACTCCAGCAACAGCTTGTTTTTGAGTATTTACTCTAAAAGCCAGAGATCCTGCAAAGCCTTTTTAAGCACTTTAACAACCAGCTCTCTAACTTCAAATCGTTTCTCCAGGAGATGCAGTAGCCCCTCGACTTACAAACTTAATCCGTTCCGGGACCCGGTTCGCGAACCGAAAAGTTCGCGAACTGAATCAATTTTTTCCATTGTTCGGATAGCGTAAGAATGCTTGGACGTAGCAACGAATGCTGTTCACAGCGCACGCGCCAAAGACGAACTGAATGAGATCACGCGGGGCCTGAGAGCTTTTGCGTTCAACAAGCGCATAGCAAAGCAGAACAATGTAACCACGTGGTGTCGCACGCGGGCTTTTTGCGTTTGTACCTTTGTTCGTACCTTGAATTTCGTACGTACGTTGAAGCAAAATTTTACGTACAATCCTGTTTGTAAACTGACTTGTGTGTGAACGGGGTCGCTCGTATGTCGAGGCACTACTGTACTTCAGAAATTCTTCTCCTTCTCTTCCTTTAACGCTACTATTCCAATCCATTTTCAGATCATTAAAATCTCCCTTTATCACTCTGTAGGTTTTTTGTGCTTCATAATTATTCTGAAAGTTTGCTCCTTTATGTCCATTCTATCCTTTTCAGATAGAGCCTGGTGCTTGACTTGCTTTTTCTTAAGATCTCTTTCACCCATGGTGGAACTCTTAATGACCTATGTCTTGATATTCAGATCCATGCGGCTTTATAACATGCAGTCTTAGATCTTCCAAGTAAGAAATACGTTCCCTATTTTCCTACCAAAATGCATGATTTCACATTTTTGTGCTGAGCTTCACCTGCCATTTGCCCAAGCATCAAGTTTACTATGGGTAGTCCCACTGTCATTTGTCGTCATCGTCTTTAGTATGGGTAAGCACTCTGCCACCCACTCCTATCCTGCATAAAACGTCATCCACCAATTCAGAAATTTGAATTAAAAACATAATAGATAGTGTAAATGATGAAAAACAGTGGTCCCAGAACACTACTTCACTGTGTTGTGCCATTCTGAATAACCACTTACTAATCCCACTTTTTGCTGTCTGTCCTGAAATCCATTCCTGTACTAATTTCCTGATTACACCTTCTCAGAGTCTATTATTGAGCACTCAATGGCAGGGCTTTTGAAAATCCACGTAAATTGAATTTATTTAAATATCTCTGACTGTTGTTAAACAGGTTGCACAGAAGTCCCCTGGTTACAGGAACACTGCCAAGTTGTTTTGATGTATCTCATCAGTTCTGTTCACTTTTCATCGACCACAGATTAATCACAATATTCCAGAAATGTTAACCTATTCTTCCAACACAACCTCGTCAAACATGCATTCTGCTGCTCCATTCTCTACTTTCTATAATCATGACAATGTAGCACAAGGTGTCATTCAGAGACAACTATCTTTGAAGCACTGCTTGCTATCTCTTTGCTATCTCTCAACAATCTGCCTGCAGTAATTCATCCTTCTTTCTATCCATGATATCTATATGGGCCTTGATCTCTCTCTGTTCACACTGCCACCTCACAGTGCTCTGCTGAAACATCTGTCTGTTTCTGAAGTAACAACAGTCAGAAACCAATTGGCAGTCATTATTGCTGCTAAATGCAACCTATTAATATTCAGACTTCCACATTACCCAACTCGCCAAACAAGATAGATATTAAAAGATTAGTCAAGGAAATCAGAGCATATAAATGGCAGATTCAGCTCACTGCTTACTCTGAATGGGCTTCACGTTGGTCATTGGGCAATAGTGTCTCAAGGCATAAGCCATGGGCACCAGCCAAATGCGTTCCTCCTCCTTAGCATTTAGAACCAGCCATTCCATTGCTCTGAAAATACAGGCCTGTATTGCAGACGCACCAGTAACTAACACTGATAGGCTGCAGATAGGACAGCTTGCACACAGGGGCAGGCATCAGCTTGCAGGCTGGACTGGACTGCATCTCAAGGTTGCTCCCTTGTTCTCTTAATGCTGACACATTTAACATCTACCTGTATGCTCATAATATTCCTGCTTTGCCATGCACCCCAATTGACACAATTATACAACCAGGCAGCTTGCATTTCTGCTAAGCCGTCTTCAGTCTAGGGGATACATTTCTCACTGTATGGCAGTGTGATGCATCAATCTCACTGTATGCCAACAGTGTATCGAGCAAACACGCTGCATGTGCAGCCAAGTATCCAAACCATGGGTAGATAGTCTTCGTGGAAGACATGGAGACACCCATCAGTCAGGGATCCTGGGCACAGTATGTCAAGGACAGCATCTCATACCTGTCCAGGGCATTACCCACAGTTCAGCTTTTGTTGAAGGTGTCTTGGTCAGGAGACCCATGTTCTAAGTCCGGTGAGTGGGTCATGGTCAGTCCATTACCTATGTAGCAATAAGTCAGGGGTTGAGGAGTATAAGTTGTTAATGTGATGGGGGAGATTTATAGGTACCAGAGAGTGATCAGGTCACAACTTATGCAAGTCTGTCTGGTCATGTTGCTCTGGAGGTGGGCCATGATTAGTCTGTCAGTTTCATCCACAGAAACAAAGGGTGGTAGAGGGGGAAGGGAAGGGGACAAGTGTGGCTCGAACTGAGAGACTGAGCCTCAGCTGTTTAGTCATCAGGAGTAAGGGCTGAAGTTGAAAAATGTTGTGCTGGAAAAACACTGCAGGCCAGGCAGCATCCGAGGAGCAGGAGAATCGACATTTCGGGTATAAGGCCTTCTTCAGGAGGCTGAAGGCCCTGCACAAGGGTTTGATAAAGTTGTGTAGAGGTCAGTAGGATTTGCAAGTTGTGAGGATGATATAAAGGGGATACAATGGGGTATAAAAAAAAGATTAACTCAGTGGCAAAAACATATTATTTAATTGGTAAGAGATTGCAGAATTCTGAGAACTCAGAAGGAGCAGTGCATGCTCAGGCATGAATTGCAAAAGGTTAGTATGCAGGTAAAGCAAATAATTCGGAAAGCTAACAGAATGTTGTCTTGCAACCATGTCTCTCTCTAATATTATTGTTATGAGTGTGGAGTGATCCTCCATATCAGATTGCTATGTAGGAAAAAAAAACCCTGTCTCTCTCTCTCTCTCCGCAGAAGCTGCCAGATCTGCAGAGTTTCTCCAGCATTTTCAGTTTCTGCTTCAGATTTCCGACATTCACAGTATTTGGCTTTCAATGAGTGGTTACAATTGTTGGAGATCAATTCCCTTAGCCACAGGAACTGCAGGAGTTCCTCAGGGTAGTGTCCTAGGCCCAGCCATCTTCAGCTGCTTCATCTTCTCTCCAACAAAATATCAGAAGTAGGGAGGTTCAGCACCATTTGCAACTCCTCACATATTGAAGCATTTCATGTTCAAGTGCAACAAAACTTGGACAGTCTAGGCTTGGGCTAATAAGTGGTAAGTAATTTTCACATCATACAAATACCAACCAATGGAATTTGCCAACAAAAGTGAAAACTAACCATGACCCCTTGATAATCAATGGCATTATAATTCCTTAATCCCCTATTACCAATGTCCCGAGCATCACCATTGACCAGAAACTGAACAGTACAGCAGTGGCTACAAAAGCAGGACAGGGTTTTTGATTCTGAGGTAAGTATTTCAGCTCCTGTCTCTTCAAAAACTATTCACCATCTACAAGGTACAAGTAAGGAGTCTGATGGAATAACCTTCTCTTCAAAAACACTTAAAGTTCAACAAACGTTGATGGCCTTCTGAGTGAGAAGAATTTTAGAATCCCTACAGTGTGGAAGCAGACCATTTTGACAATCCAAACCAAACCAACCTTGTGAAGAACAGCCCACTCAGACCCGCCCTATAACCCTAAATTTCCCATGGCCAATCTACCCAGCCTGCACATCCCTGGACACTCTGGGCAATTTAGCGTGGCAAATCCATCTAACCCTTACATCTTTGGACTGTGGGAGGAAACCAGAGCACCCGGAGGAATTTGCAAACTCCACACAGTCAGTCACCTGAGAGTAGAATCAAACCCAGGTTCTTTGTGCTGTGAGGCAACAGAGCTCACCACTGAGCCACTGTTCCGCTCTTGAGGTTTGAGCACAGGAGCAAGGATTTCTTGCTGTAATTGCTCAGGGCTTTGGTGAGACCACATTTGGAACATTGTGTTCAGTTTTGGTCATCTTCTCTGAAGAAGGGTTATGGAAGGAGTATAACAAAAATTTAGCAGACTGATTCCTGGGATGGCAGGACTCAAGTCGCAAGAGAAACTAGAATAGTTAGGACCATATTTACGAGAGTTTAGAAAAATCAGGGGGAATTTCAAAAACTATAAAATTTGAACAGGACCTGACAAAGCAAGTGCAGGAAGTATGTTTCCAGTGACCAGAGAATGTAGACGTAGAGTTCACATGTGGGGAAGGCCATTTAGACTGACCTGAGGAGAAGCCTGGTGAAGCCTGGTGAAACCAGAAAGCAGTCGGTAACAGTCGGCGGTGAAGCCTGGTGAACCCAAAGAATGGTTAGTGACAGTCAGCGGTGAAGCTTGGTGAACCCAGAGAACAATCGGTGACAGTCGGCGGTTAGGCCTGGTGAACCAGAGAACAATCGGTGACAGTCAGCGGTGAAGCCTGGTGAGCCCAGAGAAGAGTCAGTGACAGTCGGTGGTGAAGTCTGGTGAACCCAGAGAAGAGTCGGTGACAGTCGGTGGTGAAGCCTCCTGGTGAGCCCAGAGAAGAGTCAGTGACAGTCGGTGGTGAAGTCTGGTGAAACCAGAGAACAATCGGTGACAGTCGGTGGTGAAGCCTGGTGAGCCCAGAAAATCGTCGGTGACAGTCGGTGGTGAAGCCTGACGATCCCGAGAACAGTTCGGTGACATTCGGTGGTGAAGACGGTTGAACCCAGAGAACAGTCGGTGACAGTCGGCGGTGATGCCTGGTGAAAAGATTGGCAGTCGGTGATAGTGCGCGGTGAATCCTAGTGAACCGAGAGGACAGTGTTACAGTCGGCAATGAAGCCTGGTGAACCCAGAGAATGGTCGGTGACAGTTGGCAATGAAGTCTGGTGAACCCAGAGAGCGTTCAGTGACAATTGGGGGAGTTGAATCCAGAGAGCAGTCGGTGACAGTCAGTGGTGAAGACTGATGAACCCAGATGGCCATCGTGACAGTCGGTGGTGAAGCCTGGTGTACTCAGAGAACAGTCGGTGACAGTCGGCAATGAACCCAGAGAACAGTCAGTGACAGTCGGCAATGAACCCAGAGAACAGTCGGTGACAGTCGACAGTGAAGACTGGTGATCCCAGAGAACAGTCAGTGGTGAAGCCTGGTGAACCCAGAGAACAGTCAGTGACAGTCAGTGGTGAAGCCTGGTGTACCCAGAGAACAGTCAGTGACAGTCGGCGATGAACCCAGAGAACAGTCAGTGACAGTCAGTGGTGAAGCCTGGTGATCCCAGAGGACAGTCAGTGGTGAAGCCTGGTGAACCCAGAGAACAGTCAGTGACAGTCAGTGGTGAAGCCTGGTGATCCCAGAGAACAGTCAGTGGTGAAGCCTGGTGAACCCAGAGAACAGTCGGTGACAGTCAGTGGTGAAGCCTGGTGATCCCAGAGAGCAGTCAGTGACAGTCGGTGACAGTCAGTGGTGAAGCCTGATGATCCCATAGAACACTCAGTGACAGTCAGTGACAGTCGACGATGAAGGCTGGTGAACCCAAAGAACAGTCAGTGACAGTCGGCAATGAAGCCTGGTGATCCCAGAGAGCAGTCAGTGGTGAAGCCTGGTGATCCCAGAGAACAGTCAGTGACAGTCAGTGGTGAAGCCTGGTGATCCCAGAGAACAGTCAGTGACAGTCAGTGACAGTCGGCGATGAAGCCTGGTGATCCCAGAGAGCAGTCAGTGGTGAAACCTGGTGTACCCAGAGAGCAGTCAGTGACAGTCAGTGGTGAAGCCTGGGGATCCCAGAGAACAGTCAGTGACAGTCAGTGGTGAAGCCTGGTGTACCCAGAGAACAGTCAGTGACAATCAGTGGTGAAGCCTGGTGATCCCAGAGAACAGTCAGTGGTGAAGCCTGGTGAACCCCGAGAACAGTCGGTGACAGTCAGTGGTGAAACCTGGTGAACCCAGAGAACAGTCGGTGACAGTCAGTGGTGAAGCCTGGTGTACCCAGAGAACAGTCAGTGACAGTCAGTGGTGAAGCCTGGTGTACCCAGAGAACAGTCAGTGGTGAAGCCTGGTGTACCCAGAGAACAGTCAGTGACAGTCAGTGGTGAAACCTGGTGTACCCAGAGAGCAGTCAGTGACAGTCAGTGGTGAAGCCTGGTGTACCCAGAGAGCAGTCAGTGACAGTGAGTGGTGAAGCCTGGTGATCCCAGAGAGCAGTCAGTGACAGTCAGTGACAGTCGACGATGAAGCCTGGTGAACCCAGAGAACAGTCAGTGACAGTCGGCAATGAAGCCTGGTGATCCCAGAGAGCAGTCAGTGGTGAAGCCTGGTGATCCCAGAGAACAGTCAGTGACAGTCAGCGGTGAAGCCTGGTGATCCCAGAGAGCAGTCAGTGACAGTCAGTGGTGAAGCCTGGTGATCCCAGAGAGCAGTCAGTGACAGTCAGTGGTGAAGCCTGGTGAACCCAGAGAGGAAGTGAAAATTAAATTGAACAAAAATCAAGAACTAACAGCTGGCCTTATGATGCCTGTTGTTGTAAAAATCCACTTGGTTCACTAATATCCTTTTTGGAAGGAATTGTCCTACATGTGAGTTCAGACCCCAACCAATGTGGTCAACTCCCAAATCACTTTTGGGCAATAATTGTTGGCCTAGTTAATGATGCCCACATCCCATGAACAAATTTTTAAAAATACAAACAGAGAGGCTGCATCTTTAAAAGCTCACCCCATAGAAATATCAGCAATAAGTATAATTCCTCTTTTACACAAGAGGACCATGGGATATATTCAAATTGCCTTGTAAAACTAATATATAGATGGTTAACAGATAAAAGCAACTATTTCCTGATAATGATTAATCAATAATGCCTGTTTGTCTTAGTCAGGTGAAAAGCCTGATAAATGCTTGTGCAATCGCAAACAGTTTTGGATCAGAGCATTGATTTGTTAAATGCTTTGTAATGGAAATTTAACTGCTACTTTTATTTATGGTTGAGTTTAATTGAACCCTGAGATTTAAGATTTACTTCACTCATTTAGTTCAGTGAGATTGATAGAAAAGTCAATGTGTGTTGGTTTTGCTTTATTTAGAAGGTCAATTGTTCAGGTCTGTAAACACATACTGCAAAGTTTAAAGATAAAAGCTATCTTTTTTGGATTTGATTGCATCACAAAACATATACTTGCTCTTGTTGAAGCATTACTTTGCTATGAAGTTGTTTTGCACATTCAGATCATATTGCCAAATTTGTAGTTAAACTTTTCCTGTATGCTATATTTAAAAAACACAGAGTAGGATAACCTTTAACAATGCTTCAAGGTAATAATAAACCTCATATGTGTTAGTTATGGACCTGAAGCATTGACAGTATTATAATATTTTCTTGTTTAAAGCAGCCTTTTTGGCTGACCCTCAAGATTTAAGATTTTCAGTGAGGTTCTCTCTTTAATTCTACCTTTCTATCATGAGTAGACATTATAGCATTCTGGGGCAGGCGTTAATCTTAGAAGGATCATAGGACAGAAACCATATACCTGTGTGTAATTCTGGTCATGATTCACTGATGATTCTTGCCACAACAGATCTTAACAGTAAAGTTCTTTTTAATTCATTCAGTGGATAAAGGCTTCGCTGGCTGGGCCAGTATTTATTGCTCGTCCATAATTGGCCTTAAGAAGATGGTGGCGAGCTGCTTTCTTGAATTGTTGCAGTCGATTTGGTGTAATTACACCCACAATGCTATTGGACAGAAGTTTAACCCAGTGACAGTGAAGAAATGCCAAAATTCTTCCAAGTCAGGACAGTGAGAAGCTTGAAAAGGGACTTACCGGTGACAGTGTTCCATGCAGTTGCTGTCCTTGTCCTTCTAGATGGTAGAGGTCATGGTGAATTTCTGCAGTACATCATGTAAACAGTACTCCCTGCTGCTAGTGAGAGTCAGAGGTGGAGTGAATGGATGTTTGCCGATTTGGTGCCAATCAAGACTGCTTTGTCATGAAATGGCCGAGCAAGCTACTCAGTTGTTTCAATCGCTAGAAAGTCACAACAAAGAAATGAAACCAGACAGACCACCTGGCATCGACCTTGGAACCAGAAGAGACAATGGCAAAAACACAAAGAGCCCTATTGACCATGCAAGGTCCTCCTTACCAACATCTAGGGACTAGTGCTGAAATTGGGAGAGATGTCTCACAGACTAGTCAAGCAACAGCCTGACAGTTATTCTTATGGAATCATACCTTACAGATAACACCCAGACACCACCATTACCATCCCTGGATATGTCCTGACCCACCGGCAGGACAGACCCAGCAGAGGTGAGGCACAGTGGGATACAGTTGGTAGGAAGTTACCCTGGGAGACCTTGACATCAGCTCCAGACCCCATGAAGTCTCATGGCTTCAGGTTAAACATGGGCAAAGAACCCTCTGACTGGTTACCATGTACTGTCCTCCCTCGGCTGATGAATCAGTAGTCCTCCATGTTGAACAACACTTGGAGGGAGCACTGAGGGTGGCAAGGGCACAATATACTCTGGGTGGGGGCTTTCAATGTCCACCACCAAGAGTAGCTCAGCAGCAGTACTACTGATGGAGCTGGTCAGGTCCTAAAGGATAGAACTGCTAGACTGGGTCTGCGGCTGGTGTTGAAGGAACCAAAAAGACGAAAAAACATACATGACCTCGTCCTTACTAATCTGCCGGCTGCAGAAGGTCTGTCCATGGCAGTATAGGTAAAAGTGACCACCGCAGTATCCTTGTGGAGACGAAGCCCCGCCTTCTCATTGAGAATAACCTCCATGATGTTGTGTGGCACTATCACTGTGCTAAATGGGACAGACTTCGAACTGATCTAGCAGCTCAAGGCTGGGCATCCATGTGGCATTGTGGGCCACCAACAGCAGCAGAACTGTACTCCAGCACAATCTGTAACCTCATGGGCTGGCATATCCCCCACTCCATCATTACCATCAAGCCAGGGGATTAACCCTGGTTCAATGGAGAGTGCAGGATGGCATGCCAGGAACAGTATCAGACATACCTAAAAATGAGGTGTCAACCTGGTGAAGCTACCAAACAGGACTAATTGCATGCTAAATGGCAGAAACAGCAATTGATGGATAGAGCCAAGCAATCCCATTAACCAACGGATCAGATCTAAATTCTGCAGTCCTTCCACTTCCAGTTGTGATTAGTGGTGGCCAATTAACCAACTCACTGGAGGAGGTGGCTCCACAAATATCCTCACCCTTGATGATGGAGGAGCCCAGTACACCAGTGCAAAAGGTAAGGCTAATACATTCGCAGCAATCTTCAGTCAGAAGTGCCAAGTCGATGATCCATCTCAGGTTACTCCAGTGGTCCCCATCATCACAGATATGAGTTTCCAGCCAATCTGATTCACTCTGTGATATCAAAAAACTGCTGGCAGCATTGGATCCTGAAAAGACAATGGGCCCTGATAACATTCTGGCAATAGTACTGAAGATGTGTGCTCCAGAACTTGCCACTCCCCCAACCAAGCTCTTCCAGTACAGTTACAACACTGGGATCTACCTGACAATGTGGAAAACTGCCTGGGTATGTCCTGTACACAAAAAATTGGACAAATCCAACCCGGTCATTTACTGCCATATCAGTCGACCCTCCATCATCAGTAAAGTGATGGATGGGGTCATCAACAGTGCTAACAAGCAGAACCTGCTCAGCAACAACCTATTCAGTGACACCCAGTTTGGTCTTCCCCAGGACAATTCAGCTCCTGATCTCATTGCAACTTTCATTCAAACCTGGACAAAAGAGCTGAATTCCAGAGGTAAGGTGAGAGTGACAGCTCTTGACATCAAGGCGTCGGAGGCTGAGGGGTGACCTTATAGAGGTTTATGAGTGGCATGGATAGGGTAAATAGGCAAAGTCTTTTCCCTGGGGTGAGGGAGTCCAGAACTAGAGGGCATAGGTTTAGGGTGAGAGGGGAAAGATATAAAAGAGACCTACGGGGCAACTTTTTCACACAAGGGGTGGTACGTGTATGGAATGAGCTGCCAGAGGGTGTGGTGGAGGCTGGTACAATTGTAACATTTAAGAGGCATTTGGATGGGTATATGAATACGAAGTGTTTGGAGGGATATGGGCCGGATGCTGGCAGGTGGGACTAGATTGGGTTGGGATGGATGGGTTGGACTGAAGGGTCTGTTTCCATGCTGTACATCTCTATGACTCTATGACTGAGTATGGCATCAAGAAGTCCTCGCAAAACTAGAATCAATAGGAATCAGGGGGCAAACACTCTGCTGGTTAGAGTCATACCTGGCACAAAGTAAAATGGTCATGATTGTGAAGGTTAATTAAGTCAAATGGAGGGTACCTTACAGTCAGAAACCTGGCATATTATAATGGAGAAGAAAAACAATGGCAAAAGAATTCAACACATTCTTTGGTTCTTCCTTAAAAAAAACAGGGCTTAAATAATCTCCTCGATGTTCAGGAAACAAGTGTCTAGTGTGAGAGTGGAATTGAAGGAAATCAGTAAAATTAGAGCAGGTTTTATACGCTTAATGGTAAGGTCCTGGGGAGTGTTGCTGAACAAAGAGACCTTGGAGTACATCTTCATGGTTCTTTGAAAGTGGAGTCACAGGTAGATAGGATAATGAAGAAGATGTTTGGTATGCTTGCTTTTATCAGTCAGTGAACTGTGTATAGGAGTTGGGAGGTCATATTGCAGTGGTACAAGACGTTGATGAGGCTACTTTTGGAATATTGTGTTCAATTCTTACTATAGGAAGGATGTTGTGAAAACTTGAAAAGGTTCAGAAAAGATTTACAAGGATGTAGCCAGGGTTGAAGGGTGTGAGCTACAGTGAGAGGCTGAATGGGATGGGGCTATTTTCCCTGGAGCATCTGAGGCTGATTGGTGACCTTAGAGCTTTATAAAATCATGAGGGATATGGATAGGATAAATAGTCAACAACTTTTCCCCAGGGTAATGGAGTCCAAAGCTAGATGGCATAATTTAAAGTGAGAGGGGAAAGATTTAAAAAGGACCTAAGAGGCAACTTTTTCAGAGAGAGAGTGGTACATGTATGGAATGAACAGCCACAGGAAGTGGTGCAGGCTGGTACGATTACAACTTTTAAAAGGCATCTGGATGGATGGATGAATAGGAAGGGTTTAGAGGAATTTGGGCCTAATGCTAGCAAATGGGACTAGATTAATTTGGGATATCTGGTCAGCATGGACAAATTGGATTGAAAGGTCTGTTTCTGTGCTGTGCAGCTCTATGACTCGAAGAAAATGCTCCTGGCATAATTACTGGGCTTTCGGCTGAAAAACCTTCAGATCCTGATCATCTACACTCAAATCTACTGAAGTCCTTTGCTAATCCGTTTCTCCCCCTCAAAAAATAATAAAGTGTCAAAGTTCAAAAAGCCTCATGTTCAGTGCAAATGAAAGATGAATGAAATCCACAGTGCCAAAAGCACCTCCCTGAAATACAAGGTGGTTTGTGTATTTCAATGTTTGAGTCATTGCTTAATAGTCACGTCATTTCTTTGTTCTCTATTATTTGATATTTACCATTCAACTATAAATCAATAAGAGATGAGGATTATGTTATACATGAGTGGATGGATTAGTTTCTATGGCCTTTGATAAAAATGCTAATTTCAGTTCGGACAATGTTATTTATTCCACATTGTTTTCATGCAGCTCACCTGTGTGTGGTCAGCTGGTTTCTGTAGCCATTTTAATTCAGTTTTACCTTTTTTAAAACTCATTTCAGTCCATGGAAGTACTGGGTCTTAAAATCAGATAGTGGAATTCAAAAATCAGTCATCAATATTTTATCATTATCGTGACAATATCAAAAAGGAAATATCAGTGCAATTGTTTAGAAAAATGTAAAACTCCCAACAAGACTTTTGCAAGATGCTCTTGTATGGCAAATGCTATTTCTAAGAGTAACACCATGTGAATGTAATTAATGTATTGACAGCATTAGTAAAGGTTTCTCCAAATAACTGAAACCAGAGCATGCATTGTGTTTTACAACATCAAAAAATGTGCATAGAGATCAACATTTGCCATTTTCCAGAATAAAACTCTTGATGAGGTGAAGGTAATACAAAAGAGTATTGTAACGAATGAGTAATCTGTCAGACTGTACATACAAACAAGATCAGCTTAAATGAGAAAAAATGCTTAGATTTTCCACTACATTAGTAATGTATGTTTTCCACTGTTGCTTGAAGGACAGTTTATTTGCAGGAATGGAGGAAGTGTATTAGGAATCAATCATGTATAACCACAGCATAACAATCCTGATTAGTTAGCAGCTGTAAACTAAACCCATTTTGTAATAACTTTGTTCAATATGCTGAAGTCTCATTCTGAACAAAAGTGTATTTGATAGATCCATTTGGTGCATAGTAAGATTGCCAACACTGAAGTCATGCTCTGTTCATGCAATTCCACCTTAAATAGGCAAGCTCATGCTCACTTATTCAAAAGTGTTTAAATGTTGAGGTTCACAGAAGTAAGCTGCCCTTTAATTTATTTTATCCACAATTTCCACTGCAATGGGGCTATAAATTACTCAAGCTTGTTTTTGGCATTGTCTATATATTGAGGGATATTGAGGGATATTTTGGTTTTGTAAAATATTGTTTCCCAGTTATGGCTGAAAAATGGGTTGCTGGAAAAGCGCAGCAGGTCAGCCAGCA
>NC_057710.1:81726573-81749307 GCF_004010195.1 Chiloscyllium plagiosum | reverse complement strand
TGAAGTCAATTTATGCAGCACTAACTATAATTAACTGAAAGCGAAAAGCAGGTCAACAAGAAACTGCAACGTTAGTTTGCATTTTGGCATCAAAGTAACAAGTTGAAGGCCTTTTCAGAATTCTACAGCATAGAAATAGACTGTTTGTGTTCACTATACCAGTGTTCATTTTATACTCTAGTTTTCTCCAAGCTTACTTCATCTCACCTCATCAGCACAACCATTTATTCTTTTCTCCCTCATCAATGCATTTAGGGAAAGTCATCTGCACTATTCACCCCAACTGCTTCATGAGGTAGCGAGTTCCATATTCTGTGTACTGTCTGTGTTAGGAGGTTTCTGCTGGACTTCTGATTAACTTGATAGATCCTTATGGTGTAATTATGGTGCCAAGTTTAGGATGCTCAAAAGTAGTGTAGGATTAGTGAGAAACTAACATTTTACGAGTGACTTCGTTTAGTTATAATCATATTTTCATTCATTAATCTAATATTATTCTTTTTAACAGCAGTAATGCAAATCTAGATTTTTTTCATCACCTCACTCTGTTTAGTCTCATTTAACAAAGAAATGCACATGGAATTGCAAAGAGTATGGAAACAATAATATTTATAATGTTTATGTTATAGAGTTACAGCTGCAAGTCAGGGTGGTGAAAAAGGGGTTGTGCCACAATTTAATTTATTTCTATTTAATAGCCAGGCTTGCATGGTTGAATAAGGCAGAGTTAAAAATCACACAACATCAGGTTATAGTTCCAACAGGTTTATCCAGATAAACCTGTTGGAGTATCACCTGGTGTTATGTGATTTTTTTAACTTAGTCCACCCCAGTCCAACACCAGCACCTCTTCATCATGAGTAAGGCAGAGTTATTGTTCAGTTTGTTAGTCCTTATTAAGAAATTATAACCACAGTAACAATGTGTGAAATTTGTAGTTATAATTAAGTTTGTAATTATGTTAAATTAAGGTCTCACCTTGGTGAGACAATACTGGGAACATTATGTGCTGTTTTGGTCCCTTACCTGAAGAAGAATGCTCTTGCTTATAGAAGGATTGCAGCAAGCTGTTTCCTGGGATGGCAGGACTGATATAGCAGGAGAGATTGAGTTGGTTAGGATTATATTCACTGGAGTTTAGAAGAATGAGTGAGGGTAGGGGGTGGGGGGGTCTCATAGCAATTATAACATTTTAACAGAACTAAACAGGTTAGGTGCCGGGAGGATATTCCTGACAATGGGGTAGTCCATAACCAGATGTCATCGATTTAAGGATACGGGGTAAACCTTTTAGGGCTGAGATCAGAAGAAATGTCTTCACCCTGAGAGGGTGAGCCTGCAGAAGGCACTATCATGGAAAGGGGTGCAAGGCCAAAGTATTATCTGTTTTCAAGAAATAGGTAAATATAGCTCTTGTGTCTAAAGGGATCAAGGGATGTTGGGAGGGTGGGGAACAGGGTATTGAGCTTGATGATCAACCATGATCATAATGAATGGTGAAACAGGTCAAAGGGTTGAATAGGCTACTCAAAGAGTCATAGACTTATACAGCCTGGGAACAGACACTTCTGTCCAAATAGTCCACGCTGACCATGTTTCCAATAGTCCCACCTGCCTGCATTTTGCCCATATCCCTCCAAACCTATCCTATTCACATACTTATCCAAATGTCTTTTAAACATTGTAATTAAACCTGTATCCATCAGTTCCTCTGGCAGTTGATTCCACACACTAGCCACTCTGTTTAAAACAAAGGTTGCCTCTCATGTCCTTTTTAATATTTTCTCCTCTCACCTTAAAAATATTCCATCTAGTTTTGAACTGCCCCACCTTAGGGAAAAGACCCTTGATTTTCACCTTGTCTATGCCCCTCATGATTTTATAAACCTCTATAAGCCTCCTATGCTCCAGTGAAATAAATTTCAGTCTGTGTTTATAACTCAAGCCCTCCATTCCTGGCAACATCCTGATAAATCTTTTCTGAACCCTCTCCAATTTCATAATCTCTTTCGTATAACAGGGCAACAAGAACTGCACACAATACTCCAGAAGAGGCCTCCTGCACCTATCTTCTGTTTCCAGGCATAATCCCTTAGATTTCCACCATTCAAGACTATACAGTGAAAAATATTTCACCGTTTTACTATTTCGAGATTCGAGAAGTTGTTACAGTACTATCTATTTGAATTAGTATGTTGAGATCGTCAATGAGATTAACATAGTTTTGAGATTATAAGGATTTTTTTACATTATATCTTTTGTCTTTAAGAAAGGTTAATTAAAAACTCTTTCCAGGTATAAATTTCCCATGGAGAAATGGAGAGCGTCATCTAACAAATTGCTGTAAGAAGAACAATTTGTCCTTGACAACCAAGAGTCTCATTTAATTTAGGGATGGCACGGTGGCTCAGTGGTTAGCATTGCTGCCTCACAGTGCCAGGGTCCCGGGTTCTATTCCAACCTCGGGTGACAGTCTGTGTAGAGTTTGCACACTTCCTGTGTCTGCGTGGGTTTCCTCCCATAATCCAAAGATGTACAAGCCAGGTGAATTGGCCATAGTGTTCAGGAATGTGTAGATTAGGTGCATGAGTCAGAAGTAAATGTTGGGTAATATGGAAGGAGTCCAGGTGGGTTACTCTTCGGAGGGTCAGCATGGATTTGTTGGGCCGTATGGTCTGTTTCCACAGTATACAGATTCTCATGGGAACATTGCTAATTATATGAGAATTGAGACATGAGTTCAAGAATACCAATCATTGTGCCCTTTTGGAACAAGAGTCCTTTGCCTTACAAAAAGAGGTAAAGAACATTTCAAACTATCCTTTTATTGTTGTGAAAAGTCATAAAGCGACATTAACAAAACTTAATGAAGAAGGTGGGCTCATGGATAATTGGCAACTTACTGAACCAGTCAGGAGATGATGGAAGTGACATCAGTCAATATCCATCACCCTTAAGAGCCAATTAGAGATTGATTATGCATCCCATCCACCCATTAGCAATAAACCTCGCCTAACCTAGACCAATCAAAATATAATGATGTAAATGTTGATTTTGTATGTTGTAGCTTGGAAAAGTTAATAACCAATAGGTTTTAGTGATCAAAATACATTAGAAGCTTGAAAGTAAAATTACCCTGCCATCCAATCAGAAGTCGAAGACTTTTTGGTGTTGGAAAGAGGCCAGAGACAGAGATTAATCCGCATCCTATGCTAAGCCAGAAAGCAAGCACTGTAGTGTAGTATGCCTATAATGTTGTTTTCTGCTTTAATATGTATTATTTATAAGCTAAATTGTTTCCTGAGTTACTGCAACAGATTGCCTCCTGTTGAGATTTTATTCATTAATGAATAAATTTCATTGGCATTTGAGTTTAAATTGTAACACCTAAAATGTACAGTAGAACATATATATAGAATATATAAAGAAACCATCAACACATTTCAAATTTTAAAAGCCTCTCTATGGTCACTTCTGACTCCTTTTTCCTAAGCTGTTTAATTATTCAATAAGTACATTTGAATACGAATACATTGGGTTTACCTAAACCATGACAGCATTGGAATAAGAAAGTAAGAATGTAAGCACATTTTGGGGCAAGTATTTTTCTTGATGAGAAATTAATTGCAATAATCAACACCAAACTTCTTTGTAATGTTCCTTTCTTTCCTCCTCTGCTTATTTTGTTTATCTTCTCCCTTATGTAGATCCATGCAGGTCAGTCAATGTTGCTGCTGCTCTTTCACCATTCCTGCAGCAGTTTCTATGACACCAATTATTTACCCACAGAATATCTCAAGGATGTTTTTGTTTAGGCATAAGGGTATTAATAAGCACATTTGAAATGTTTATTAATTTTATTTTTCATTCATCAAGAAACAGATGGCTCTGTATGAGTATAACTAAATGTTCTGTATAATTCTTTTAAAGCCAGTTTGTTATTACAAATCACTTTACCTGTAAGTATGGGGTTGGAAGGGGAATGAAAATTCTGATTAAAATGCTTCTTTCGGTGAAACCCATTTTCCACCATATCAACAAAACTACATCAAGTTACCATCCTGAAATGCACCAAGAGTTACTTCTTAATGCAAGAAAAGAAAATTCCCAAAGGGCTCTCAGCTTGCACAGGTTTATGCATGTTTTTAAGATTGACGATACGTAAAGCTATTTGAGGGAAAACTGAAGAAATAAAATCTGCACTGAGCATGAGTGCAATTTGTGTCAAGATTATCAACTAGAAAACTTGCAGCTTTTGTTCAGAAATGGTATTTAAATTAATTATAGGTCCTGCATTTTAAGTGTTAACGTGGCTTTGTCAACAGGCGATTTCAAGACTCCATTTTAAATGTAGGAATATTGAGATCATTTTTGATTTCCATGTCTAGCCTGGAGGTATCGCTTCATGGGAATATTGAAGAGTTGTAGTTGACAGGTTCCCTGAGTCATGTAGAGCTTATATGCTGCCTAGAGCCATTATGAGTTGATTGCTAGTATGTTCTATCAAGCCAGTCTATCAGTATTTTGGAGTTATCTCCACGTTGCCAAGGGACATCATAACCATAACTAAATAAATGCTTGCTCCCCACATTACTTATGCTTTAATAGTTTAATGTAATATATTATTTATTGATGGAAAATTTACTGTTGAACAACCATGCACAATTACAAAGTCAAAATTGCTAATCTCAAAAATTCCTCAATTTTTTAGTATAATTATATCTTAATTGCTTTGTGAGGGTGAAACATAGGGAATTAAATTAAATCATGACTCATCCACAATTCAGTGTACTCACCTTTGCTCCACACACATTGATTTTTGTTAGTTAAAGGTATTAATCTCAGTTGACACAGCATCTATTATCTTTAGGGAGACAGTTTTCAATTTTTTTTAATGTGACAGATGTTACCTGATAACACTCTTAAATAAGCTGTCTTGGGCTCTAAGAGTTACATGTTCCTACCTGATCAATTAAGTTTCTTTATCATTTTAAAGATTCTATTGAGATCTTCTCCATGCTTTTAAAATTCAGTAGAATACAAGCCAAATTTAGGCTGGTTATGCATATTATTTAAACTTCCAAAAACTTTATCTTGACTCACTGGTGATAGTGTTCTGTGACAAGATTTGGGGCAGTTCTGTTGGGAATTTGGAACAAAAATGATGCAAGTTTGGGACTAGAGTTAAAGTGATAAAGGATAAATAGATAAATAATGATTTCTACAAACGAATGAAAAAAATAAAGTGCTACGACCTTCATCAGGTAGAAGAGATGTGGCTGACAGATATACCAGGGATCACAAAAGCCAGGTAATTTACTTGCCAATTCAATTGACAAGTGGATTGATTGCTAGGGTGTAGGAGGAACAAATAATTGAAAGACAACAACATTATCAGATTTAATGGAGACACAGGAGAAACCAGGAATTCCACATAGTAAAAGATTGGAATCAGTTCATATCAAATTACAGATGAAGTGTTTGGGCAAAAGGAAAAAAGGAGTTCTGAGAAAAGGTCACTGGACCCTTTCCATCCACAGCCACTGCCAGCCCTGCTGAGCTTTTCCAACAATTTCTGGTTTTTGTTTCTGATGTACAGCATCCGCAGTTCTTTCATTTTTCATTGAGGAAAAAAGGAAGAAGCTATTATGGTACAAGGAACGAGCAGACAAAAGGTGAGGAAAAGGAATTGGAATTGTCAGAATGGATCTGGAAATGAGAAGATTGGAACTAAAGATTTGAGAGAGAGAGAGAGAGAGAGAGTGTGTGAAATAGTACTGTTACAAAAAGGAGATTTCAGAAGTGTAGAAGGCTCTGATGAAAATGAAAACCATGAACTAAAATCTAGTAAGTACGTGTTTATGATTGTGGAGGCCCTTACCATAAGTCAAGCAAAAGGATGCAAAGGTATTTTTCTGACATTTCAGAAAATAGTGAATCAAATGTCATGGCGGAAGGAAATCTCAACATTAACTGTACAGAACAAGTTGAAAGGTAGGACAGGAAATTTGTGTTTTACTATTAGAGAAGGTTTCTATGGTTTATGAAATGGGTATTCTGTGTTCATATGGGTTAATTGCAGAGGTATACAGACATAACTTTTGAAATGTAAGGTAATAGAAATTGGTAAACCTACACAAAATTTGAAAAAGTTAACCAAAGTAATTTTGACAGGAGGACAGGAGCAAAAGGATTTGAAACTAGACACAAAGCAATCAACGGAGCATTCTCTTGGAAGAATTTAAAAACTAACTTCCTTTTGTAATAAGATTACATGTTCAAGACCAGGGGTAGCAGTAATAGCTGATGGTTATGAGCTGATCCATAAAATAAACCATTTTTCTGCTACCCCCATAATTACAAGAATAGGAAGTGTGAAAGTGAAAGGAAGGTAAGTAACCAGAGAATGCCTCAACAGCTGGATGAACTTCGGATCATCCGGGAGGCTGAGGATGTACTGGGAGGTGGTCACTCCTCAGACACAGGATAAGGACAGCTGGGTTACTGTCAGGGAGAGGAAAGGGAACCGACGGTCAGAGCAGGGATCCCATGCAAAAAGTATACCATTTTGGATGATGCTGGTAGGGACAGCCTACCAGGGGAAAACCATAGTTGTCAGGTTTCTGGCACTGAGCCTGGCACTGTGGCTCAGAAGGCAAGGGGGGAGAATAGAAAAGCGTTAATGGTAGGGGACTCAATACTTAGACAGATTGACAGGAAATTTTGTGGTCAGGAATGGGACTCCGGGAAGGTATGTTGCCTCCCAGGTGCCAGGATCCGGGATGTTGCCGATCGGGTTTACAAGATTCTGAAGGTGGAGGGTGAGCAGCCAGAAATCGTGGTACATATTGGCACCAATGATATAGCCAGGAAAGGGATTGAGGATCTGAAAAGTGACTACAGAGAGTTAGGTTGGAAGCTGAAGAGCAGGATGAGTTAGAGTAGTGATCTCAGGTTTGCTACCAGTGCCACGAGATAGTGAGATGGGGAACAGTCAGCGAATGCAGCTTAACATGTGGCTGTGAGGCTGGGTGCAGGAGGGAGGGCTTCAGATACCTAGACCATTGGGATACCTTCTGGGGAAGGAGGAACCTGTACATAAAGGATAGGTTGCACCTGAACTGGAGAGGCACACATGTCCTGGATGGGAGATTTGCTCGTGTGATTCGTGAGGGTTTAAACTAGTTTGGCAGGAGGGTGGGAATCAGAGCCACATATCTGAAAGGGGGTCAGTTGCAGACAGGACAGTGACAGGATGTATTGAATCTATCAGGAAGGTTTCTCATGTGATGAAACAAAGGGATTGGTAAAAGTGTGTCTGCGTCAATGCAAGGGGTGGCAGAAATAAGAGTGACGAACTTAGAGCATGGATCAGTACTTGGGGATATGATGTTGTGGCCATAACGGAGACGTGGGTTTCACAGGGGCAGGAATGGTTGCTTGATGATCCAGGGTTTAGAACGTTTAAAAAGAACAGGGATGGTGGAAAAAGAGGAGGGGGTGTAGCATTGCTAATCAGAGAGTGCATCACAGCTACAGAAATAAATGTTGTTAAGGAAGGTTAGTCCACTGAGTCAGTATGGGTGGAAGTTAGGAACAGCAAGGGAGCAGCTACCTCATTGGGGCTTTCTACAGACCACCTAATAACAGTAGAGAGATTAAAGAATGCATAGGCAGGCAGATTCTGGAAAAATGCAGAGATAGCAGGGTTGTTGTTATGGGTGATTTCAACTTTCCCAATATCGACTGGAACCTCCAAAGTGCAGATGGTTTGGATGGAGCTGTTTTTGTCAGGTGTGTTCAGGAGGGTTTCCTTACTCAGTATGTAGACAGACCGACGAGGGGAGAGGCCATTTCGGATTTGGTGCTCGGAAATGAGCCAGGACAGGTGTCAGATCTCGCGGTGGGAGAACACTTTGGTGACAGTGATCACAACTGCCTCACATTTAATATAGCCTTAGAGAGAGAAAGGAGCAGTTACTGAGGGAAGATATTTAATTGAGGAAAAGGAAATCATGACTCCATCAGACAGGAATTGAAAAGTACAGATTGGGAGCAATTGTTCCACAGAAAGGGCACAGCAGAAATGTGGAGACTGTTTAAGGGGCAGTTGTTGTGAGTGATGCACAAATTTGTTCCTCTGGGACAGGTAAGAAGGGGTAAGATTAAGGAACCTTGGATGATGAGAACAGAGGAGCTTCTCATCAAAAGGAAGAAGGCAGCTTATGAAAGATGGAGGAAGCAAGGATCTAGCACAGCTTTAGAGGATTACAGGCTTGCTAGAAAGGAGCTCAGAAATAGACTGAGGACAGCCAGGAGGGGGCATGAAAAAGGCTTGGCAGGAAGGATTAGGGAGAACCCAAACGTGAGGAATAAGAGAATGATCAGGGAGAAGGTAGGACCGATCAGGGATAGCCTATGGAACTTCTGCATGGAGTCTGAGCAGAAAGAGGAAACCCTGAATGAGTATTTTGCTTCAGTTTTGTCTAAGGAAAGGGACCTTGTTGTGAATGAGAACTTTGAGGAGCTGGGATACAGTCTTGACCAGATCAAGATTGATGAAGTTGATGTGCTGGAAATTTTGGAAGACATTAAGATTGATAAGTCCCCAGGGCCCGACCAGATTCATCCTAGGCTGCTCCGAGAAGTGAGAAAGGAGGCTGCCAAGCCACTGGCGAGGATATTTGCCCCCATGGGAGTCATACCAAAGGATTGGAAGGAGGCGAATGTTGTTCCACTTTTCAAGACGGGTAATAGGGAAATCCCTGGCAATTACAGACCAGTCAGTCTCATGTCTGTGGTCAGCAAAGCTTTGGAAAGAATTCTGAGGCATAGGATCTATGACTATTTGGCAAAGCATACCATGATTAAAGGCAGTCAGCATAGTTTTGTGAGGGGCAGGTCATGCCTCACGAATCTTATTGAATTTTTCGAGGAGGTGACAAGACAGGTCAATGACAGTCGAGAGGTGGATGTGGTATATATGGACTTCAGGAAGGCATTTGATAGGGTTCCCCTTGATAGGCTCATTCATAAAGTCAGGAAGTATGGGCTGCAGGGAGATTTGGCTATCTGGATTCAGAATTGGCTGGCTGACAGAAGGCAGAGAGTGGTTGTAGCTGGAAAGTATTCTGCCTGGAGTACAGTATTGAGTGGGATCCCGGAGGACTCTGTTCTTGAGCCTCTGCTCTTTGTAGTTTTTATAAATGGCTTGGACGAGGACGTTGGGGGTTGGGTTAGTAAATTTGCAGATGATACAAAGGTTGGAGGTGTCATCGATAGTATAGAGGGCTACTGCAACTGCAGCGTGACATAGACAGGGTGCAGAGCTGGGCTGAGAAATGGCAGATCGAGTTCAACCTGGATAACTGCGAAGTGATGCATTTTGGAAGGTCAAACTCGAATGTTGAATAAAAGGATTAAAGACAGAATTCTTGGCAGTGTGGAGGAACAGAGGGATCTGGGTGTGCAGATACATAGATCCCTCAAAGTTACCACTCAAGTGGATAGGATTGTTAAGAAAGCATATTGTATTTTGGCTTTCATTAACAGGGGGATCGAGTTTAAGAGCCGCAAGGCTTTGCTGCAGCTCTACAAGTCCCTGGTGAGACCACACTTGGAATATTGTGTCCAGTTCTGGTTGCCCTACTATAGGAAAGATACAGAGGCTTTGGAGAGGGTGCAAAGAAGGTTTACCAAGATGCTGCCAGACTGGAGGGCTTGTCTTATGAAGAAACATTGAAAAAGTTTAAACTTTTCTCTCTGGAGAGAAGGAGGAAGAGAGGAGACCTGATCGAGGTATACAAGATAATGAGAGGAACAGATAGAGTTAATAGCCAATGATTCTTCCCCAGGATTGATGGGTACGAGGGGTCATAGTTTTAGGATATTGGGGGAAAGATGTCGAGGAGATGTCAGAGGTAGGTTCTTTACACAGAGAGTTGTGAATGCATGGAATGCGTTGCCAGCTGTGGTGGTGGATGCAGAGTCATTAGGGACATTTAAGTGACTGCTGGACATGCACATGGATAGCAGTGAGTTGAGGGGTGCGTAGGTTAAGTTATTATATTTTACATTAGGATTAAACCTTGGCACAACATCGTGGGCCAAAGGACCTGCTCTGTGCTGTACCTTTCTATGTTCTATGTTCTTTCTCTGCCTCAGATTAGAAGGTACAGGAGATGGTCATAAAAATTGAAGTCCTAAGTATTTCCATTGCAATAAAGTTGGACACTTTTGATAAGAATTGTGGAAGGTAAAAGGGAAGCCAATTGGGATTCATAATGTGAGTCTGAAAGTGGAACTCAAAAGGAAATACGAATCAAATTATGGCTCAATCTAAACTAAGATGGGAGGTAGTCACTGCTGTGAGTGTAGTGGAGGTGAATAAGACCAGAGAAGAGGATAACAAAAGGTTTTAGTTGAAAGGAAAGAGAAACCATTTTCCCTCAAGTTATGTAGCAAAACTCATAACTATGTTAAAGGACGCTTGAGATACTCAAACTCTGTGGCTGAGAAAGGATGTAGTTTACCCCAAAGGAATGAAAGGAAAGTGCAATTGTTAGTAAACAGGATAAGTGGACAGTATATCCAGTTACATTGCACTAAAAGTGACTTGTTTTCCAGAGCAATGTTATTTGGAGTTGTTAAGAAATTGCCCATGGATAGAGTTGATTTACTCCCAGGAAATAATTTAGCTGCCATAAAGTTGGTAGCTTCATCCATAAATAATCACAGAAAGTCAGGATGACGTTAAAGAGATGGAACAGTTACTTGAACAAGTTACAGGTATTTTTTCATCATATGTAGTGACCAGAACAATGACCAAACAAAATAAATTACCAGAGTTCATAGTAATAGCTTGAGTAGATTAAAGTAGCTGAAACTTTATTTCAGGATGGGGATAATTCAAAAGAAATATTCAGCATGTCTTCATTAATTAAATCTCAGACAGTAGATCCACGATTAAATCAGAGTCGAGAAGTGTAGTGCTGGAAAAGCAGTTAATCAGGCAGCGTCCGTGGAGCAGGAGAGTCAATGTTTCGAGCATAAGCTCTTCATCTGGAATGGTGAAACATTCCTGATGAAGAGCTTATGCTCAAAACGTCGACTCTCCTGTTCCTCGGACGCTGCCTGATTAACTGTGCTTTTCCAGCACCACACTTTTTGACTCTGATCTCCAGGATCTGCAGTTCTAACTTCCTCCAAGAAGGTTCTTGGCTACTATCATATTAAAAAGTTCTGTGGATGAAGAATGGACAGTTGTTCATCAAATGGTAGTATTGCCCAGATAACATCAAGGAGATATTGCAAATAGCATATGACTTTGCTGTTCGCCCTTGTCCTCCTGTATCCATCTTCAGCTCCTTAGAAAGGCAGCCACAGTTATTTTACATATCCCTGTTAAATTCTCTAGACATGACGGGACTTGGAGGAATATGGAGAATTCAAGCCTGGTTTAAACGGCATGTTATTTGGCCATTTCTTCATAAAGATGTACCGTAAAACATGTGTCACTTATGTCAGATGCTAGAAAATCTCAACAGTAAACAAACATTAATACCCAGACCATTTAAAAAAAAAATTCAATCAAGTGTTAGTAGATTGTGTAGGACTAATACCCAGAAGAAGAGCAGGACAGTCAGATATATTTGCTAATGTAGATATGACTACCTGATTTCTAGAAGTAATTCCTTTGAACCAAGGTGTAATGGAAGAGATAGCTCTTTTTTTTTAACTATACCATGCTCTACCAATTGAAATACAATCTGGTCAAGTGCTAAATTTATATCTAAAATTTTCCAAGATATCGTCAACAGTTTGGGTCAAAAACAATTAAAGTCAACCACACACTGTCCACAAACACAGGGAGCTTCAGAGATATACCAGCAGATTCTTAATACCATGATATCAGCATATTGCCCCAAATCCCCACAGGATAGGGAGAAAGGATTAGATTTCTTACTAATTGCAACCATGGATTCCTCATTTATGCTTCAACTGAGTTTAGTCCAGCTGAATATAAATATGTCCACTAGACAAGAGGTCCATTAAGATTGATTAAGGAAATGTTCTTGAGACATAAAGATTAATCCTCAATGTTGATTTCCTTGTCAGTGTTTCTAGAGAGTCATGCAGGGACACATAAGACAACTGTGGGAGTCTTCCTAAGAAGCTGAAGATGGATATGGGAGGACAAGGGCTAACAGCAGAGTTGGGAGCAACAGAAGGCCAGAGGACAAGAAGCACTCGAATTAGGGAGAGATTGCAGCCGCGTGGCCCCTCAAGATGTGTGTGGGCTACAGGAGACCCAGGGCTATCTGAACTCAACTACATTTCTGGGAGATAAATAATGCTCACTGCTGACACAGGTTGTATATAACCCAGGATGCTCTAAAAGAACTGTGCGGGATGCTGGAGCCGGGATCTGAGAGCCGTGGGAGTGGGAGGCCATCCCTTTCCTGGTGGCTGTGAAGGTGAGAGCTGCTCTGAATGTCTATAAGACGGTCTCCTTTCAGGGAGAGCTGTGTGAGATCACTCAGTCGTGGTCCCACAAATACATCAGGACAGTGACCAATGCCATCTGTGTGAGATCACACTGGTTGATTTCTTTCCTCGGTGAGGAGGTCAGCGCTGCAGCTGAGGCAGCCAAAGCTATAATTCCCGTCCCCAGGTACCAGTTGCCATTGACTGCACACACGTGTGGCACTGAGAGGGCCTTATCACAACATTGTGGAATTCATCACCCAGTGTAAGGTGGGAAACCATTCCTTCAATGTTCAAGGCATTCTGTAATCACTGTCACCACTTCCTAGAGGTTTGTGCCCACTACCCTGGCAGCTGCCAGGACTCCTATATCAGAGCACTCTTGGTGCCCAGTGTATTTGAGGATCTTGGTGCTATACACAGCTGCTTACAAGGGCTACTCACTGTGACCATGGGCCATGACACCACTGTGCATCAATCAGGGAGCAGGGTGTATAACTGTCAACGATCAAGGTCCACTGTAGTGTTGGGAAAATCACCAGCCCAAGAGTCAGAGTCGGGGGTTCAATGACAGAATTTATTGTACAAGGAAATATCGGTTATCCAGGGAGAGAAAGACAGCAACAGAACAGAGGTCAGCTGCGATTCTTCTCTCAGCCCGGAGCACATGTCAAGATACCTTTTTACATTTTGTAATACAATAGGTCAGTGATGAGGTTATTGTCTCTGTAACATAGTTTGTTGTGAACATTGCAGAATCGTTGATAGTTTTGATGTAGTCATTGTCAGTTCCAGCGCAGCCTTTGTTACTTTCAGTGCGGTCATTATCAGTTTCAGTGCAGACATTGTCAGTTTCAATGTCTGTGTGGAAGTCCATTGCTGTAGTAATGGGCGCTAACTGCTCTTCCTGAGAAGGATGACAACTGCAGCCCTGGCTATTGACAGTTTGTATTGAGTCTGTAACAAAGAGTTAGCAATTCTATCAAATGTGTTGGCTGGACCCAGACACTTCGGCAGGCAGTGTACATTACCCATTATTATTCGCTCCCCCACCTGCCTTAAACTAATTAACTAGGTTGTGAGTGCATTGTCCTGCCATTCTGGTGGCCCCAGACAGTGTCTGTGTTTGCTCTGCTGTCTCTTTCCCGATTGTGATCCAGCAGCCATCTTGTATGTCAAGTGGCCAACTTATGGCTCAGCAGCCATTTGTGTATCTGTGTGCCTGGTGTCATCCTGCCCCGTGCTATCTCCCACTTCAGCTGCTTAAATAGGAATGGGGTGGGGGTGCCTCCAGTATAGTCCAGGCAGAGTGTCCAGCATCATCCTGGCATGTTGTACTCTGCACAGCTACAGCAGGCGAGGTGATGCTCTGGATCCTGAAGAACTGTGGGAATGGCAGCCAGCTTCCAAAGAGGAGGATGAAACACTGTCCTTGTCCAAGACAGCACTCAGTTGCATATAGGCCACATTGACCTTCATTGGCACCCAGACAGAAAAACGCTGATGGCAGCAGACAGTTATGGATTGTAAAGTATTTGTTAGCTCTATTGCCAAAATCGGATTCACATTGTTATGGTGAACTTAAGCCTCTATTGGCTTTTGTTTCATTTTGCTGTCGGTAAATAAAGGCTCATGTTTGGATATGTCTGATTTGCTTGTGTTTAGGTCCCCTAATGGATAGTGGCAAGCTGCAGGTCTGCAGTAGTTACCTGTGGATCGAGTGGCACTGACTTAGAGGGTGTTAGGATTGGGTGTAACTACTAGCATTAAAGTGTAGATCGTCGTGGTTAAACAGCAATGAGGATGAAACACAGTGTTGTATATGCCCAGAGTGTCAGCCATGGCAGGAATGTGCCATGGGTTGCAAGGCTTTACAGCTGCTGTGTCACAACATAACTGGTGATGGTCAATACCAGATTGCCATCACTTTATTGAGTGCACAGCAGCCTTTCAAACATGACACGGCTGCAAAGGGAGCTGGTTTTTCACTGATATCAATTGAGTTGTTCTGTGCACTTTGTAAGGTGGGATCAACATCCACTCCACTTGGCACCCACCTCCAAAAAATGGAAGTTGAGAGTTTTTTGCACAATCTCCCCTCAATGCAGTTTTGGTGAAATCTGACAGGAATTTGATAGTTGAGCCATTGTCTTCTGTGTTTTTTACTGAAATCTACAAGAAACAGACAAACTGCCAAGTCCAGCCTGAACTCAGCAAAGGTAAAGCTCATGCTTCAAACTTTAAAAGCTAGCTTCCTTACAGCAATTGATAACCAGAAAGGGTATCATATTGTTTGCTAAGTATACACAAAGGGATGTAAGGAATAGGAACAAATTAGAGCCATTTGGTCCCCAAGACTTGCTCTATGATGTAATAAGCTCTTACCTGATTTTCTGTCTTCCTGAATTCCCCACATACCCATTAATTTCCTGAAGATAAAACAAAAACTATCAACCTCTGATTTTAATGACTGAGAATTCCTCTGGTGTAAGAGCAATCCAAAATTCAAATTTGTTCTGAAAAAGAGTCACTGGATTCTGCTTTCTATCCACAGGTGCTGCCAGACTTGTCTAGTTTCTCCAGCACTTTCTATTTTTGTTTATGATTTCCATCATCCACAATTTTTTTTGTTTATCCTTTGTTACATATCTTGAATAAGGAGAGCAGGCATAGTCTTACTAAAGCTCTAAACAATTTCAGTAAGACTCCTTTACCTCAATCCATTAATAAGTGCTAACATACCATTTATTTTTTTGTGATTGTTTGTTACACCTACACAGTAACTTTGTGTAATTCTTGTACAAGGACACCCGGTCGCTCTGCATACAAAAGTTCCCAAGAAGTGTGTATGCAAGTGTCCATACTTGTGGCCCACAGTGATTTGCAATCATCAGCCTATCACAGCTGGTAGAAATATGACAGATCTAAATGTCAAATGCTGCAATTTTGAACCCTGCACCAACCTACTAGAAGTAAACAGCTCCCCTCAGACCATTAGGAGAGACCACACCACATTTGATTTTCAGCTAAATGTGTTTTTAAGTTACTGTGACAATAAATAATCACTAGATAGTATGACGAGAATATAAATACCCCTGTCCCTCAGCTGAGTGATTGAGATTAGAGTGGTGCTGGAAAAGCGCAGCAGGTCAGGCAGCATCTGAGGAGCAGGGAAATCAATGTTTCAGGCAGGAGCCTTTCATCTTTCCTCATTTCTTGCTCGTCAGATGCTGCCTGACTCTGATCTCCAGGCCTCACTTTCACCTAAGTGATTGAGATATCAAGAGATACAGCAGCAGAAAGGATAAAAAGTAAATTGTTCCATTTGAGAAAATGTGCCAGAGAAAAGCTACCTAGTATTTCCTAATGCTAAGTGGGCAGGTGAAACAGGAATTCTACAAACGTTCTTTCTGTTAATTGTGGGCAAGTAACCACAGGCCCAAAATTAGACATTCTAAATTGACCCACAACCAAAGAAATCAGGCCTGACAGAAAATTGGCCAAACTTCCTGAAGAAGTGCTTATGCCCGAAACGTCAATTCTCATGTTCCCTGGATGCTGCCTGACCTGCTGCGCTTTTCCAGCAACACATTTTCAGCTCTGATCTCCAGCATCTGCAGACCTCACTTTCTCCCCAAACTAAATTAAACAACAGCCAGCAGCTATTGACTATAGAGAATAGTGGAAACTGAGATCAAAGAGGTTCCAAAAGTTCAAGGGTTCAAAATTTCCAAATGTTCTAGTTTCAACCAACTCAGGTGCTGTTATTGGAGAAGTAGCAATCAGACGTTCTGGCATCCTGACTGCCTGAGCACGTGCACTTTATACATTCTGGCATGGCAATAGTGAAGGGTATGAGTGTGATCCCATAGGATGGTTTGAACCCAGCTCATGACCTCATTGGTCAAAGGCTAGAGTACATTTATGGGAGTTCTGGGGTGAAGGGGGATAATAACACACATCTGGTAAAGACTCGACCTGTCCCAGCAATGGAGCTCTGATCACCTGGAGAGCGAGATAGAATATCTGCCCTGACCATCTTCATGGAAGAGATCAAGCCCTACATCAGAAAAGAAGGACATTCCAATGGCCCAGCTCAAATACGTGGCTCATTGTGGGTGATATCCTTTCTCAGGTGGATAGAACTAAATATTGGGGGAGTGAATATTGTGAGAATTTGAGAAATTTTGACAAGTGTGCTTTAATTTTTGCTAATAAAATTGAGTTGAACCAATAACTAAATTCTGTGTCTCTTTGAGCCCCTCACCAACAAGAGTGCTTGGGTAAAGTGGTTTTAATGAATAAACAAAGTGTCCAAAGCATGGACAATTGCAGAATCTTGCAAAAACCATTCACCTAAAGCTCTTTCACCATGACGTGAACTATAATGATTCAAGAAGACAATAAATGCTGGCAATGCCCACATCCCCTGAGATAATTCACAAAGTCCTTTGCATGCACAGCGACAATATTTTATGGATCTATCAGAAATGTAAAAGTTATTCTACTGAGCTGAGAATGTAATCTCCCAAAAAATGCAGAAGAGAGTTTTACATTCATTCACTAATGTACATACTGAGATTCAAAATGGACAATTTTCTCTCACTGTATGTGCACTTCAAGCTTACAATATCTCTGCACGACAAATGCTTCCAGCAAGAGGATTCCATTATTCCCAATGTCGATAAGAAATTCAGAGTCTGTCAAACATGGCCAGGAAATTTTGCATGACAGCAGATTGGTGAAAAAAAAAGTAACAGGAGTAATGAGTATTGGCTTTCTGGTGCACAACCTTGATTGGTTTGATCTTGTTCAATAGTGAAAAGTCAGAATATTTTCTCTTGTATCTTCGCTTCACAAAGATGAAGCACAAGAGGGGCTAATTCTACATAGAGGGAAGGTGAAGTAATTTCAAATCTTTGAGTTATTTTGAGGAAGTCTTTTAAACTCACAGGAATGAAGGGAATGTAGGAGAATGGAGATAGATCATACACTGGACTTGCCAGTTACTGTACCAGGTCTCATAGTAAACGTTTCAGTCCCAATTCATGATCTAACACAAGACGTACATGGATGATTCAATCACAAGAGCCACAGTGATATTCAACAAAAAAAATCACTATATTCCTTCTTCCACTAAAGATATATGCAGAAGAATCATGAGAATGGCTTCTTGAAGATAAGCACTATAAATTTCATCAAAAGAAAATATGGAGTTGGATTTTACTGACTCTTGTAGATGGGGTGGGAGGTGTAACAATGCAGGGAATGATATAATATCAACAGTCCTGAGACTGGGGACAGAAGTGGACCTGTTACCAACTTCCTTCACTAAAGGCCAAATTTTGGATTATTTAATAGTGCCATCAGCAATTTTCTAGTGGTGGATCGATTCCCTGCCATTTGAAGATACTAGATAAATGCCAACAACAGCCAAAGGAAATGTTTTACGTGACAATGAGAAAGTTGCAGGTAAGGAAGACAGCTGAAGAAGATTACTGCTGGGGGACTGTTACCATTCCTTCAGCATGAATATGTTAAATTCAAAAGAAGCCCATGCTTAAAAGCTCAAAAGAAGGAATTGCAATTGGTTGTAGCAGTCAAATTTTAGAAATTAGCCAAACTTCGCAACCCAGCATTCCATTAAACAGTGAAAACCATTCATCGACACAATGAGTAACTATCAAGATACAGCTAACAAAGTCATCAGACCACACACTGAATGTGCATCTAACTGGTGAAATAATTTATCTTACCTATTGAACGCTTGGGGTCAAACTGCAGAAATGTAAATCATACTGTCAGATTTGGAGCCTGTCTGAAATTACCCCTGTAATTGAAATGCTGGTCCCAGTGAAGTTTTTGATGTTAGCAAAATATACCTGAAATGATAATGCACATCTTACCCGTCAAAACCACCTTCAAACATTAATAAACAATTCATAAACCAGCATATGGAAGTGTTGTAAAATGTAATAAAGTGCAAGTTTGGGATAAGATGTGCAGTAATCATTATCATGGCTGTGATTTGTATGGTAGTTACAGAAAATGTGTGTTTATCAATGACAAGAGTGACAGACAGCAGTAAAAACAGTAATAGGCAAGTGTTCACTGAGGAGCCACATATAAATGAAATTTAATAAAGGGATTAGATGAATTAAAACGAAACAGCTAAGGTAAAGGAACAGCATTTTCAGAATCAGTGATTTTTCAAAGGTTAACAGCATGAGTGCAGCTCAGAAGCCATTGGAACATTTTTTGTGAGTATGGTGCTGAGTTAGTGAGTTAGCTGAAAAAAGAATTGGGGCACTAATATTTATAAATTAGCAACAAGGTGACAAATATTTTTTAAAGTATTGATTTACTTGAAAGGTGGCTGGGCACTGAAACTTGTGAAAGTTAAAATAAATTATTAAAAAGGCAGTTGTGGACCTTGACCACTTTGTCCAACAGGATGGGTTCAGACTGAACCTGAAAGAGCATAAGAGTGAACCCTACCTGTAGGCTTCCCTGTCCAGTGATCTGCCCCGTGACTATTGAAGTTATACCGACTGGCTGTAACCCGCCCAGCTCCCTCAGGAGTGACCATCTCTCCCTGACTCTATGATAGGACTGGCTGCTCTTAGAAGGCAGACCACTATCCTATGTTGCACTGGCACCAACTGCTCACTTCCTGCCCTGACAGCAGGACAGCTTCCACCTCCACGTTCTACTATGAAAAGAGAAACTCAGTAATGTTAAAATTAACTTGGTTCAACTTTGCCCAATGAATTAATTTCTTAGACATGGTACAGCTCAAAAATGATTTTCTTAATGAGTGAGGTCGAGCAGAGGTCATACTCATATTGAGCCACCGCAATGTGGACAGGACAGCTGCTGCAGTGAATGCTTCGTTGGCTTTAATTTGTATTTGCCAATCTCCAGGGTGCCAATATCAGGGTCTAAAATGGATCGCCTTAATTTCCTCAGAGTTATTGCTCTTTGGTCTGTGTTTTGCTTTAAAGGACACAGGCAAAGAGGAATGACTTAAAATAATCATGCCCTAATGTCTGAGAAACATTGACTGCTGGCACATTAACTGAGCAGAAGCCTTTATGGTTCATGATTGTGATGACATTGTACACAGAGCGCTGAATGTCTTATGAGTGCTATTCCTCATGCTCTGAGCATTGGGAGCCCTGTGGCATGGAAAAAAAACAACAGTGTTCTTTCATTTTATTGCTGTTTTTCAACAGGAGGGCTAATGAACAGTACGTCAATGACCTCCTTGATGCATGAGTGTACTTTTGATTGACTGATGCAGCTTCTGTCCCCTGTGTTGATGTGAATCAACCCAAGGCATGAAGGTTCGGTGCTCTGATGACCTTCGTTGCTGCTGGGAGTTCCATCGCTGTTGTCAGTGTTGTTTATAGCAGAGTTCCAGCAGTCAGTGCTGCACAAATGCAAGGGACACACTGCAAAGTTAGTTATTATCAGGCCACGCAAGGTAGTTTGTGCCTGGATTAGTGAATACGTTGTTGTGATTAACGTGGGTGTGAGTATTTGATGATGGTGAAAATAAACTGGCCTAATATTCCTCCTTTCATCTTCTTTGCCCCGCTCCTCAGAAAACGCTCACAAAAACATGCACATTAATTGCTGAACGCCAAATTTATAATGTTGATTGTAGCCATGTATCTAAACTTCACTACTGAAAGACTGAAAAGGAACTGGCCTTCTTACAATTTCCCTTAGGTACCAACAACCTTTAAAAAGAGATTGTGCAGAAATTTGCTGAGGTTGGTGGGGCAGGGAGGTGGGGGGGTGCAGATGTCTCTCTCCACCATACCCCCTGTCAGTGAGCTGACAAGCTAAGAGCAAACCGACAGTACAGCCATAACAGGCTGTGTACCTGGAGTTAAGTTGGCGCAGATTGGGACTTTTGTTCTCATTGACTGGCAAGCTTCATCAGCCTTGTAAGTGCTAGAGCTCTGTCATGAAGTGCTGTTTGACCAGGGGATGTCCCATATAGTAGGCACGGTGGAACTCCAGGCCTAGGTAAAGCATGTAACTTGGGTAGGAAAGGATATTTCCACTGGAATGGACCACAAGGAACATGGAGGCATGATTTGTTGGCAAAATGGGTGTGGTGGTTGAGTTTCAAAGTGAAGGGTAGGGTGGAAGTTGTTACTATGGTCTCAGAGGGTGCCACCATTGGGCAAAGTGCACCCATATAAGCTAATACCTTCTCCTTCCAGTGCTTTTAAACACAAAAATGGTTGGGCCTACACCTGTCCACCTTCCCACCTTATGTCATGAGCAGGGTTATGTAAGCTTTTAATAAGATTCATTGACACTTAATTGTTTATTTATAAATGACAGATGGGCTGCAGATTTCAACTTCCACCCACCCCTTTTTTATGGGCATAAGCTCAAGGGAGATGGGAATGTGGTGGGCAAATCATACAATCTATCTTAAATGTCACCGTCTAACTCCCATGGCAAAAGCTCAACCAGGGCATGTAATATCCAAACTTTGAACTTCCCAATGACTTATTTCAAGAACAAATAGGGCAAGATTTCATATTTTAAGAATTTTCTATTATAACAAACAAATTAAAATTTACAAAGATCGAACACATGTTAACAGGCTTCAAATAGCAAAGAAAAGGTGCTCTTACATTAACTGATGAATTCAGTCATAATTACAGCTAACTGCAATGTACAATGCACTTCTAGCAGATATTTAGTAAATAGGCATAGTTCCAAAATCATTTACAGTTAATAATTCCAACATCCTTTCAAAATCACCCCATTCAACCAAAGTTTTCTGGCTGGAAGTTTCACCAGTAAAGTCCATCTCAGCTCTTCCCTAAAATCTCTAAATGTCCAATGCTCTGTTTGTATCTTTTCAAACAGAAATCAAACTCTAATCAACATACTCCGTTGTTGATTTTCCTTTTCTACTTCTGCATACCAATATCCTCTGTCTCACTGCTTCTCAAAATGCAGCTGTCCTTCCTCTGTGAAACACAGGCGTATTACAGTTTGAAGAGTCTTTTGATTTTGCTTTATTTGTAATTGTTAATTAATATAGACTGTTTTAAAACCAAGGACTGTGGAAGGAATTGCAGCATGTTTAAAATCAAGTTACTGGATTACATTGTGAGTTGTGTTTACACTGGTGCTTTGCAAGCAGTAGGGGAGTTAAGATGGCAAAGGTACCAGAGAGTGTGTGCAAAGTGAGATTCACCCAGCCACAAATTGCTGATTGGTTTGTGCAATCGTGAACATATGTGGATACTCGAGATCAAAGGTGATGACAACTCTGTTATTGGTTCAAATCAGCTAAACCGCTGGTGTGTATGAACAATATAGGATCTCCAGACTGGAGGGAGCAGTATCGGTGTCTCTATTTCTTTGTATATATTTAACCAAAGAAAGTCAGTTATATTCTCCCATTAATTGCTGTTAGCTGTTTACATTTAACTAGTAGCTAAAAGACTTCATTATTTGTGTATTAACTGCCACAGGCTTCCTGTGAACAAGGAAAAAATTCAGAAAAGAGATCAAGAACGGAGGTCATTGAAAAGCAAAAGGGACATCTCATCAAATCCCTTGCACAAGTGCTATTGAACTTTGTTTCCCCAGTACTTTGGCTTCCATTAATAACACCTTTATCTAATTGTAATAAGTAGTGGCTCTTAAGTACAGGAACTTGGTCAGTGTTTTCTATTGACCTGAGTCCATCATGCACATAAACTTGGAACTTTAAAAACCTTGCTTATGTAATTATCTTTTTTGTGACAATATTGGGAAAGTGGGATTTAAGTATCTGTGCAATTTCCTAAGTGAGTCACAGCTTTCACTTTACATTTCAATTGGTTTCTGCTTGAGTTTCTCCTCTACGGCATCTGGATCATATTTCATTATAAACAGATCCTGATGTGCACAAGCAGAACTCCGTTCTTACATTTCACTTCTAACCTGGCTCCACATCTGCATCGTTGGTTCAAACACGGACAAAAGAGCTGAATTCCAGAAATGAGGTGAATGACTGTCTTTGTCATCAGGGTAAAAACAATGACTGCAGATGCTGGAAACCAGCTTCTGGATTAGTGGTGCTGGAAGAGCACAGCAGTTCAGGCAGCATCCAAGGTGCAGTAAAATCGACGTTTTGGGCAAAAGCTCTTCATCAGGAATACAGGCAGAGAGCCTGAAGCATGGACAGATAAGCTAGAGGAGGGTGGGGGTGGGGAGAAAGTAGAA
>NC_057710.1:81683669-81725864 GCF_004010195.1 Chiloscyllium plagiosum | reverse complement strand
TTTAGGGCCTTCGATGGAGGTGAGGGAGGAGGTGTGGGTGCAGGTTTTGCAGTTCCTGCGGTGACAGGGGAAGGTGCCAGGATGGGAGGGTGGGTTGTAGGGGGGCATGGACCTGACCAGGTAGTCATGGAGGGAACTGTCTTTGCGGAAGGCGGAAAGAGATGTGGAGGGAAATATATCCCTGGTGGTGGGGTCTGTTTGGAGGTGGTGAAAATGTCGGCGGATGATTTGGTTTATGCGAAGGTTGGTAGGGTGGAAATTGAGGACAGAACCCCCCTGGTGCTGCCTGAACTGCTGTGCTTTTCCAGCACCACTCTAATCCAGTTACTACTTTCCGAGCCAAGCTGTTCCTGTATAGTTGCAAGACAGGCATCTACCCGACAATGTGGAACATTTTCCAGATTTCCCCTGTACACAAAAAGCAGGGCAAATCTAACCCAGACAATTTCTCCATCAGTCTACTCTCGATCGTCAGTAAAGTGATGGAAGGTGTCATCAACAGTGCTAACAAGCAGCACCTGCTCAGCAATAACCTGCTCAGTGACGCCCCAGGGTGGGTTCTGCCAGGGCCACTCAGATCCTGACCTCATTTCTGCCTTGGTTCAAAGATGGACAGAGCTGAAAATGTGTTGCTGGAAAAGCACAGCTGGTCAGGCAGCATCCAAGGAGCAGGAGAATCAATGTATCGAGTATGAGCCCTTCTTCCTGAAGAAGGGCTTATGCCCAAAACGTCGATTCCCCTGCTCCTTGGATGCTGCCTGACCTGCTGCGCTTTTCCAGCAACACATCTCCAGCATCTGCAGTCCTCACTTTCTCCTCAAATATGGACAGAAGGGCTGAATTCCAGAAGGGAGGAGAGAGTGACAGCCTTTGACATCAAGGCTGGATTGTGACTGAATGTGACATCAAGGAGCCCTGGCAAAGTTGGAATTAATAGGTATCCAAAGGGCAAACTCTCTGCTAATTATGTTCATAACTGGCACATAGGAAAATAGTTATGATTATTGGAGGTCAGTCATCTCTTCTCCAGGACAAGGAGTCATAGAGTCATAGAGATGTAAAGCACGGAAACCGACCCTTCGGTCCAACCGGTCCATGCCGACCAGATATCCCAATCCAATCTAGTCCCACCTGCCAGCACCCGGCCCATATGCATCCAAACCCTTCCTATTGATATACCCATCCAAAGGCCTTTTATATGTTGCAATTGTACCACTTCCTCTGGCAGCTCATTCCAGGAGTTCCTCAGTGTTGTGTCCGAGGCCAAATCACCTTCAGCTGCACCATCAACCAACTTCCATTCATAATAAGATCAGAAGTGGAGATTGCACAATATTCATCAAATGACAACAAAATGAAATTGATGGACACATGAAAACAAATTAATTTGCAGGGCTACAAGGCTGAGCACTGAGTGGGAATGAGTTGATTGCTTTGCAGGGTGCCAGCATGGTCTCAATGGGCTGAATGTCCTCATTTGTTGCCTTGAATAACTCTATAACAATAGGACCATAATCAAATTTCCCCCACCATCAACTTCCTGAGAGAAAGTTAAATGGTCCAGTCATATAAATACTGTGGCCACAAAGCAAGTTAAGGGCTGGGAATTCTTCACTAAATTACTGATCTCTTGACTTCCAGAAGCTGTTTAACCAACAATAAGCACAAGTCAGGGGTGTGATTAAATACTCTCTACTTCTCCAACAACACTCAAGAAGCTGTCATCCAGGACAAGGCAGTCTGCTTGACTGGCACCACAACCAGCACCATCAACATTCACTTCCTCCTTCATTCACACACATTGGCAGCCGTGTGTACCATTGACATGATGAATCGTAGTAACTCACTCCAAAGAGCAACTTCATCAACTGCAAGTGCCTCTCGAAGACACACATCATCCTGATGCAGAGCATTGTCACCGTTCCTTCACTGTTGCTTTGACAAATCTCTGGAATTTCCCTCCTAACAGTATTGTAGATGTGCCTGCACCAGGTGGAATGTAATGGTTCAAGAAAGCTGTTTAACACCACCTTTTCAAGGGCAGTTAGGAATGAACAACTACTGCTGGCCCTGCACTATTCACATATCAAGAACAATTATATATTAAAAAAATTAAAGGCTTTCCTGTTGCTACATCTCATTTGCATTTGTATGAAAGGAGTTGAGGAGTTCTACTCCGGCAAACTGCTTTTACCAAACAGCTGCTCAAGAATTCGACTGCAGTCAGCTCTGCAGTCAGTGCCATTACCTGCCTAGATTCATCCATTTCATTTTTAGTACAGCTCAGCCAAACTGTCTGGTGTCTTTACACTTCCAGGCCCATCAAAAGTGAAGGGAAAGCATCTGTTTCTAAAGCTGAATGAATGTGACTGCATTAACAGGACTCAGTTCATTAGATGGAAATTGTCCCTCAGGGAGAGTGAGAGACTGTTCTTCACGGATACTTTATTACTGCATATGCTACAGGAGATGTTGTCCTGTCATCTGTAGTGACATGTATCTGATAATGGAAGGGTTGGGCCTAAATGCATTCAAATTCATTTGTAAAACATGCTGTACGGTTTGCTGGCCTGCTGTCTGAAGCTGGTTGCCTTAAAAGCAAGGAGAATCATACAAGATAATATGACACAGGTTTACCATTCAGTATCACAGTGCAAGTTCATGTTGCTCTGTGACGGTGTTCAAAACTGTCACCTTACTTTTTCAGTCTGGGGCCTGAGGACATTCCTGTTTCAGCCACAGCATGGACCCATCGGTGAAGCGTTTCAGCAAACTGCAATCGCTCTAACACCACAAAGCCTTTCACATCAGACACTGAAGCCAAGCCTAGTGAGATCTCCCTTCAGTTCAATAAACGTTAATGTCTTTCTATGTACCTGTCATCTGGTTTTAACCTATTCTACACTTGATCACTCCCAACACTGCCAATCGGCCAACACTGCCCACCATAAAACATTGCCCACCCGACAACAATGCCACCCTACAACACTGCCCACCCTACAACACTGCCAACTCTCCAACACTGCCCACCCCTACACTGCCCAATACCTTACACTGCTGACACTCCAACACTGCTTATACCCCAACACTGCCCACCCCAAAACTGCTAACCTTCCACACTGCCCACATTCCCACTGCTCATACCCCCAACATTGCCAACCCTACAACACTGCTTATGCCCCCAACAATGTCCACACTACAACACTGTTCATAACCTAAAACTGTTCACTGGCCCCAAAGTTGCTCGTACCCCAGCATTACACAGTCCATAACATTGCTCAAACTCCCAACATTGGACACCTCCCAAGACTGCTCATACTCCAGTACTGCCCACCGACAAGAATGCTCATATCTCCAACACCGCTGAATGACCCTGATACTGCTTACTTACTAGCCCTCTACATGCTATAGCCCCCAATTCTATTGACCTCAAATACAACTCAATTTCCCAACGCTACTTACCATACTCTTCTCATCCCCATTTAACTCAAACGTTAACATTAGAATCCCTACAGTCTAGATACAGGCCATTCAGTCCATCAAGTCTGCACCAATCCTCTGAACTGCATCCCACACTATCCCTGTAGCCCCACATATCCTATGGCTAATCCACCTAGCTTGCTCATCCCTGGACACTACAGGCAATTTAGCAAAGCCAATCCACCTAACCTGAATACCTCTGGACTGTGGGAGGAAACTAGAAGGAAACCCACGCAGACACAGAGAGAATGTCGCCCGAGGCTGGAATCAAACCCAGATCCCTGGCGCTGTGAGGCAGCAGTCCCAACCCCTGAGGCACTGTGCTACTCCTGTTCATCCCTCAATACAAGTCACTCCTCCACACTGTTCAGCTGCCAACCCGATCATTCCTCAATATATTTCACCCTTCAACACAACCCACCCTTCAACACAACCTACCCTTCAACACATCCCCCCCCCTCAGCACTGCTCACCACCTCCCCTCATCCACCATCATACCTAAGTCAGAACTATGTAAGCAAGCAATGGAAATAAACATAACCATTTAAAATTAGAGAAAACACTTCAGGCCTGTCTTTATAACATCTTCAGAATGAATTAATCAAAGGAGAGTGGAAAATGCGACCTTACTGTTTCTAAAAGGGAGTGAGAGAAAAGCACAGAATACAAGTTACCTTGACATCAGTAATGACAATAATGCTACAATTATAAAAACGAGGTAACAAAATAACAAAGCACTAGCAGAATAGAAAGAAGCAGAATGGATCCAGAAAGGCAAATCATACTTAATAAATTACTGCAACTATAATTGGAAGTATTCATAAAGGAACATCAGTGGATGTAGTGTATTTAAATTTTCAGAAAGCTTTTGAAAATGTCTCACATAAGAGGTCAATAACCAAAGTTAAAGCACATGGGATTAGGGTAATCTATTGACACGGATTGCAAATTGTTTGACAGAGAGTGGTCATAAATGTTTTTTTTAAGTTTCTACAAGTGACTAGTAGGATACTGCAAAGATCAGTGATTGGGCCCCAGGTATTCATGTGAATTATGAAGAGAATTCAAAGTCATTTAGACAATTTTTGTGAGTGGGTAAACACATAGCACATGCAGTACAACATGGTTAAATGTGAAGTTATGCACTTTGGTATGAAAATCAGACGGGAAAAGTCCTATTTAAATACAGATATATTAGGAAGTGTGGATGTACAATTGGATCTTGACATCCTTGTACACCAATCAATGGAAGTATAGGCAGCTGCAGCAAGTAATTCAGAAGGCAAATATTGTCCTTCATTGCAAAATGACTTGAGATCAGAAGTAGAGGTGTCTTACTGCAGTTATACAAGGTTTTGGTGAGACCACACCTGAAGTATTGTGTGTCACTTGACATGTGTGGAGCTTCCTAGCTGCTGTGTGGAGTATAGCTTAGATAGATTGCTGCTTATCAAAAACAACTAGATACAATGAGCTTTCAGGAGGTGGGTCTGACAGGTATTGTGGTGTAGGATGTTGGTGAGAAGAGTCAGTTGGTGCAAGATGATCAGTATTGGAGTGAGGGACGGGGGATGGGTTGGGATTTGGGAAAGAGTAAAGCATTTTGGAGAATGATGATTACAAATTAGTGAGGGGTGAATTGGACAGAGTTGGGAATTTTGCTTCTCAGAAACACCTCATTAACTGGAGGCTTTCAGTCCTGGGAGCAAACAGTTTATTGTCCTTCATTACAAAAGGATTTGAGTTCAGAAGTAAAGGTGTCTTATTGCTACTTAGTGCTACTCTCACAGGTGTTTGGGATCTCACTGAGGCAGGTATTTGTGTCTGAGAAATCATGAATCCAACAAGATGGGGGTTTACACACTTTGAGAAGAGCTCTTAGATGGGTCCAGGAAATGGTTAAGGAGGGTTACCGCTACCAGGCAACATCCCACCAAGGGAATGGTATCATGCTGATTATTTGGCATGGTCTCAGATATTACAGGTTAAATTCTGGTGGCTGAAGGATAAGTCATTTAAATAGGCAAGCAAGCTAGTGAGGGAAGACAAGTTCTAGAATGACCTGTGGTCAGTAAATAAAAAAATCATGCTTCAAAAATGTTCGTAATGCCTTTTAAACTTTTAATTTCCTGCCAGATCCACAGAAGTGCCCAATGGATTCACAAGTTGCCTTAGGAGAATCTGGAAGAGTTGAAATTCCAGCCAAATCTCTTTATCCAGGGACTTTTAAAAGGACCAAAACAGACTTCAGCCCATTGACCCTGCTACCATTTAATATTATTTCATTTATTTCTACTCTCTTTTTTCTGCTCGTTAGTCAATTCTTAATCAATGGCAGTAAATTAATTCTTTGAAGAGAAAATGAGGTCTGCAGATGCTGGAGATCAGAGATGGAAATGTGTTGCTGGAGAAGCGCAGCAGGTCAGGCAGCATCTAGGGAAGCATCTTTCCTGAAGAAGGGCTAATGCCCGAAACGTCGATTCTCCTGTTCCCTAGATGCTGCCTGACCTGCTGTGCTTCTCCAGCAACACATTTCCATCAGTAAATTAATTCCTCAATCATGTACCTTAATTTTGCTAACCAATCTCCTCTGAGGGACCTTATCAAAGTCTTATGAAAATCTATCAACTTCTTTTTCTCAATTTTGTGAGTGACATCCTTCAAAGACTGCATCAGGTTTGTTGAACTCAATTTTCCATTCACAAATCCAAGGTAATAATGGCTAATCTGATCACTATCCATATCCATTTATTACATTGTTTAAGATAGATTTGAGGATTTCCCATTCTATTAATGGAAGGCGGGTAGATTTGCATTTCTCTATTTATTCCTTGCTCCTTTCTTCAATAGTGTCTTAACATTTGCAAGCTTCCAATCTGCATAAATTGTTTGACAATCTAAAAGTGTGCAGGTTAAGTGGATTAAAAAGGCATGACTACGGGGGGAGGGGTATGGGGGTAAGTCTGTGTAGGATGCTTTGGAGGGTTGATGTGGACTTAATGGGCCAAATGGCCTGTTTCCACACTGTAGGGATTTTATGATTCTAATCAATGGAATTTTGGAAGATGAAGGCCAAGTTATTGACTAGCTCTCTAGTTATATCCTTCAACACTCTGGAATTTGGATTATCAGGTGTTGGAAAATTATCAACCTTCAGTCTCATTAATTTCCCAGTGCAACATTAGAAGCATAGTGTCATACAGTACAGAAGAAGCTCTTCAGCCCATCAAGTGCGAATCCCCAAAAATAAATGACTATCTACACTAGTCCCAGTTTCTCACACTAGACCCGTAGCCTTGAATGTTATGAGACTTCAAGTATTTATCTAAGCACTTTTTAAAGTTTGTGAGGTTTTCCACCACAACTAGCCTCCTAATCAATGCATGTCAGATTCCCACTACCCTCTGAGTGAAAAAGATTTTCCTCAAATACCCTCTAAACTTCTTGCATTTCACGTTAAAATTAGGCCTATTTGAAATCCAAACTTTTTATTGAATTCAAATTTGCCCATCTGACATGGTGGGATTCAAGCCCATTTCCACAGAATATTAGCCTGGAACTCTGGATTACTAGATCAATGACATTACGTCACTGCCACATTGTTCCTCTTGTTAATTTCTTTCAACTCGTTATTCTCCCTGAGAGAATTCTTGTACTTTCCTCAGTGAAAGCAAAGGAACTATTTAGTTTCTCAGCCATTTCTCTATTTTCCATTATAAGTTGCTCTGACTCTGCTATTAGTGAACCCTCATTCATCTTTGTGAAATAATTTGTTTTAATATACCTGCAAAAAATTTTAGAATACATTTTTATGCTTTTGATTGATTGCATTCATATTCTAGTCTTTTCCTTATCATTTTCTGGGTCCCTCTTTGTGGTATTCTAAAATCTTTCCAATCTTCTGACTGTTTTTGTTAGTTCTGGCCACTTCAGAAGCTTTTTCTTTTCACCTTGTACAATCCTCAGTTCCCTTTGTCTGCCACCGTTACTGAATACTTTGAGTTATTGCACAACAAAGGAATTGTTTTTATTAGCCATAGATTAATTCTTTAAAGATAGTCTATTGGCTAAGTACAGACAGGCGATTTAATGTATTTTCTCAATCCAGCTCTGGCAAATTATGTCTTGTGCCTTTATAACTTCCCTTATTCATATTTAACACCCTTGCTCTAGATTGAACTACCTCACTTTCACATGCAACATAACATTTCATGCCAAACAACACGATTATTCATTAGACTTAACTCATTTCTTTTTTAATTCACTTGTGGGATGAATGCAGCTAACCTAGAGGAGTGTAGGAAGTTCAGAGTTCAAATAAAAATTAGGTTGTGAAAAAATATTCGCAAGTCAGATAAAGGAAAATCTAAAGATGTTTTGCCAGAATTTAATGAGCAAAAGGATAGTTAAAGAAAAAGTGGGATCTATCAAAGATGAAGAAGGGAACTTGTGTGAAGATGCAGAGGATATTGGAAAAATTTTAAATGAATTTTGTGTCCCCATATTCACGAAGGAAAAGGATGTTGTGTATATGGTAATCCAAGAGGAGCAGTGTGAAATATTGGATAAAATAATCATAGTGAGAGAGGAAGTGTTAGAGGAGATAGAGTCCTTGAAAGTGAATAAATTGCCAGGGCCACATGATTGTCCCCTGGGATGTTAATGTAGGTCAGGGAGGAAATATCAAATGGTCTGAGGATTATCTCCAATCTTCACTAGGCATAGTTAAGGTACCAGAAGACTGAAGGAATGCAAATATGGTTCTATTGTTTAAAAAGGATACAAAGGAAATGTCAAACAATTACAGTTAGTCTAACGTTGGTGGTGGGCAAATTGTTAGAATCAGTCCTGAAAGATCAGACAATCTGCTACCTAAAAAGGTATGAATTAGTCAGGGATAGTCAGTATGGCTTTGTTAAGGGGTGGTCATGGCTCACAAATTTAATTAACTTCTTTGAGAAAGTGACACAGAGGATCAATGAGGATAGTTGGTTGGATGTTGTCTACATCTATTTTGGTAAGGCTTTTGACAAGCTTCCACAAGGCAGACTGGTCAAAAAGTTAAAGTCCAAGGGCTACAGGGTAATGTGTTGAATTGGATCCAAAGTTGGCTTTATAACAGGAAACAAAAGGTAATTATTTTTGGTTGTGCTTGTGAATGGAAGTCTGTTTCAAATGGTGTTCCACAGGGCTTGGTGTTGGGGGCCCTGCTGTTTGTTTTATACATTAATGATTTGGACTTGAACACAATGGGAATATTGCAGATGATATTAAAATTGGCCATGCAGTAGATAATGTAGAGGTTGGCTGTATGCTCCAAAATGATATAGATTGGTTGGTGAATAGGGCAGGAAAGTGGCAGATGGAGTTCAACTCTGATAAGAGTAAGGAGGTCAAATGGTAACACGGAATGCACAATAGACAGCCACATACTAAAAGGGGTAGATGAAATGAGAGATCTTGGCATGCCAGTGCCCAGGTCCCCAAAATTAGCAGAATGGGGAGATAAGGTTGTAAAGAAAGCATTTAGAATGCTCTCCTTCATTGGCAGAGATATAGAATACAGAAGTAAGAATATAATGATGAAACTGTACAAGACACTGCTGATCTACTGTATGCATTCCTGTTTGTCCTACGTAGTGTTTATGGCAGTCCTACACCCTAGAGCAAACCTACACCCTAAACCTCAACCTGAGCTACAAACCTTCACAAACCTTGCAAAAACCTTGCTTCCATCATAAGGTCAGAAGTGGGATGCTCGCCGATGATTGCACAATGTTCAGCACCATTCACAACTCCTCAGATACTGAAGCAGTCCATGTCCAGATGCAACAAGATCTGGACAATATCCAGGTTTGGGCTGACAGGTGGCAACTAAGACTCACACTATACAAATTCCAGTCTATCACCATCACCAAAAAGAGACAATCTAACCACCTCCCCTTGACACTTTGATAAAGTTTCATCAAATTGACACTTCAATCTTAGGTATACCTAGTGCTGCTCCTGGCATGCACTTTTGCACTCTGTATTGAATTGGGGTTAATCCCCTGACTTTATTGTAATGGTAGAGTGAAAGATATGCCAGATCATGAAGTTACAGATTGTGCTGGAGTACAATTTTGCTTTTAATAGTCCATAGCATCTCATGGATGCCTAATCTTGAGTTGTTAAATCTTTTTGAAGTCTGTCCCATTTAGCATGGTGATTGGGCCACACAACATAATGGAAGGTATTCCCAATGTGATGGTGTGCCTTTGTTTTTACAAGGACTGTGCAGTGGTCATTCTTACTGATACTGTCAGGAATGCATCAGCAGCCAGAAAAATTGGTAAAGGTGACATCAAATATGTCCATCCCTCTTACATGATACTGGATGCATATTAACCTGTCCTCTAATCAGGTCTTCATATACTTCTCCAGAAACCATTCTAAGACACTTCTGAACTCATCTTTCCTAAATTTAGTGCTTTATTATTTTACAGAGGAACCCCGATTATCTGAAGGTCAATTATCCGAATTTCAGATTATCTGAACAATATCTCAAGGTCCTGATGCTTGGCTAAACTGTGTTATCTGAACATTTGATTATCTGAACATTCAATTATCCAAACAAAATACTCCCCACAGAGTCATTCAGATAGTCAAAGTTCCTCTGTTCCTGGTCTCTTTCCAGATTGAATAATTGGTGATGAACGTGCGACACATGCTATAAGCTTATTCCTTTCCAGACTTATACCTTACCATTACTGTTTGATGGTTCCAAACAATGGCTGCTGCTGTTTCTTTGTTCCACCTAAACACATTGTTCTCCCAATCTGAGGCCCTACTTTCTTAATGCACTGATCGTATCTTGTATTATCATTATAATGTTGCCTCCTTTCTTCTTGTCTGTCCTTCCTAAATGTTGAATATCCAGTTCCCACTACTGGTCGCCATGCAGTCATGGTCTGGTCATGGCAATTATCTCACAATTATTTAGCTCTGTTTGTGCCTTTAAATCACCTGTGTTATTGTGAATGCTGTATGTATTCAGATAACTTGCCAGCCACATTCCCTAGCTCTTGTCCACAAGGCTGTGCTAATCCTGGGCCCCGCTGCTTTAACTGCTACATATCTGAAAGTGTGGTGTTCACTTCAAGGCATCCTGTTTAGGATAATACTGATAACACCAATATGTTATTTTCACCTTTGTTAATCTACCATTGACTCATTCACAGTATGTAAATTCCACATGCTTACACTGCTGGCTGATAAATTACTTTTGCTGGTATTTTACAATGATCTTCAATCTGGAGCCAACTGTGCAAATTATCATCCCCTATTTGCTGCATCACACTTCATACATTTATTTGCCTGTTTGTTCCTTTATAGCTACCTAGTCATGCACATTTTTATGATGCATTCAGAATCTGAAATAAGTACTAAGCACATTGTAATCTCATGACCCAGTGAATGTTCCGAAAATTAATCGTCTATAGTGTCTTAATCAGTTGTCAGTAGATGTCTCATTTCATTATAAATGATTTGAAATGCTTTTCAAAAAATTTTATCTGCAGACAGGATTATAAATGTTATTCTTATTAATGAACAAGAGAACAATCTGTCATTTTGAAAACACTTTATATCTTGTTAGATTTCAAAATAGTGAATCATTCTTTTGTTCCATTAAGCCCACTGCATTTCTGTGAAGATGTAGTTTCTGTTATTAATATCCACAGAGGTTAGAAGGAGAAACAATCAAGAAAAAGTACCAGCAGCAATGTCTACTTTTCTTTTAGCTTTCCCAACAAAATTCAGTTATTGTTTTGATGTACAATATTTAATTATGCCATTTGTGAGTCTGTTAATGTCCCTAAATTCCAATTGATATTGTTAACATAAAATCTACAATATCAGTAAAGTCTTCCAGTTTAGGGAAGCTTGACATCTGGTTAAAAAAAAGTGCCAAATTTCTTCATTTTATTACATCTTTTATCATGTGGAAAGTGACAAGAATATAAATCTTCAATGCCTTACTTCGTGGATCAGTTGACTGGTTGAAAAGGCACCTATTACCAACGTTGCAAGGATCTGGTGATGATGATAGTCAGTTTTGCGGCAACTTACATTGCATTTTTCTTAGGTTCTTTCTCAGGGTATGGGTGTTGTTGAACAGGCCAGAAATTGTTGTCCAAACTTAAGTGCCCTTGAGAAGTGGGTAGTAAGCCTATCTACCTGAATATCTGCAGTCCACATGATATAGATACATGCACAATATGTCAATGAACCAAGTTGTTTTGTACAGGATGATATCAAACTCTATCAGTGCCTTAGAACTGAACTTATCGAGGCTGTTAAAAAGACACTTAATAAATTGATTTTGTTTGGATTACTTAAGTTTTGAAGGTTTGTGGAAAATTGATTTATTTCAATTTTTGTGGCAATACCTGGAGTGATTTCTTTAAAAGAGGTCATTGGAAGTTCATTGTGGTCACTGGAGAGTTCCATTTTCAGAATCATTTTCTGCAGATCATAGAATTGATGATAACTGCTTGCTTTGCTTTAACACAAGATTGGGGCTGCTTTGAGGAGTGATTGGCTTGGAGAGGTGCTTGCTTTACCCAGCTGAGTTAGAGGAAAACTTGCTAAGAACAAGCCATCCAGTTGATCCCTCTAGTTTCAGAAAAGAAATCTGAATTCAAATTGGGTTCTATTTGTTCTTTTCAAAGAATAAAAATAGCAGTTTATTGACACTTGCATTTTTACTAAAAAAAAGTGAAAAGTTCATAAGTCTGATGCTTATATTACTAACAGAAATCCTAAGTTAAAAGAAGTTAAGACAAAGTCCAACTTCATTCTATTTGTAGGTCATGGGTTCCCAACGACGAGGAAGACAGGAACCACATTCTCCACCGCTGCAGACAGCGGATATCGAGTCTTGGGTTATTGGAGTCGCGGGCTGGACCGCCATGCTGCCGAAGGTGCTTCAAGGACCCACCTTGTCACTGAAGCTGCTGCTAAAGCAGACCATCCCGCTAGGCCGTTGGAATCCTGGGCTCAGTCCACCTCATCACTGAAGACAGGACCAATCATGATGGAACCACAGTGGTCACATGGAACAAACCAGACTGCCTTCGTTCCTGCAGCACCCTCCCAAAACATCCTTTCTCCACTGAAGCCATTAAAAGAAGGCAAGATGAATTTTGATGTTAAACATAAATAAATGCAAAAAAATAATAAAAAGAAGGATGCAGCAGGCCTGGTGATCAGAACCAGACAGCCTCAGGTGTCCAAACACTTCCTACCTACCCTGCCACCACCATCTTGAAAGTGGCTTGGAAGTATTATTGAAGAAACATCTCAAGATTATATTTCATGAGAAAGCTGTATCTGCAAGAGCCCAGAGCCAAGCATCCATGATCTCTGTGTTGACCAGAAGTCCTACAACATCAGAGCAACATTCTATGGAATATTCAATGCTTTCTCCCTTTGATTTCAGGAATAAATTATTACCCAATGTTTTGTTGTGAAAGTCACTTTCTAGAGAGAATTGTTTTTCTCTCTCTGTCCAGGTGAGTGTCAGTATGAGAGAGTGTGAGTGAATAAGTGTGTCTATGTGTGTGTGTATGCACATTTGGCTGGTAGCCTTATGTACTATGGTGTTTAATATAAACAAGTCTTAGATGTCTTGAGAGTTCCTGTCTCTACTATTCTTGATGCCTACAATCCTCTGGATAAACATTTTTTTTTACTTAAATCCCCCTCAACCTCCTGCTCCTTGCCTCTGTTATTGACTCCTCTACTAAGAGGAAAAGCTTTTCCTAATCTATGCCCCTCAGAACTTTGTACACCTCAATCAGAACCCTGCCCAGTCATCCCTGCTCTTAGGAAAATAACCCCAGCCTATCTAATCTCTCTTCACAGCTGAATCATGTCAGCCCAAAGAATATCCCAGTGAAATATCATCTGCACCCTCTTGAGTGCAATCATATCCTTCCTATAGTGTACCAACAAGAATTGCACACAGTACTCCAGCTGTGACTTAAATAATGTTATATACTGCTTCTCCTCATTTTTGAATTAAATGCTTTGACTAATGAAGATGAGTATACCATATGCCTTCTTAAGCACCTTATCTATCTGTTTTGCTGTCTTTAATAGATCTATGGACATGTACACCAAGGCCCCTGTGATCTTTTGTCATTCTCAGCTCCTAACATTCAATGTGTACTCACTTGTCTTGTTAGTTATCCAAAATTACATCACTCATACATTTTTTCGATTAAATGCTGTTTGTGTCGGTTCAGTCTCTCTGACCAGGCTGTTTATATCAGCCTGTAGCCTAAGACTTTCCTCTTGTAATTTACTACACCAATAATTTTTATGTCATCTGCAAACGTATGTAATATTACTGACTATGTTAACTAATTAATGTTTCTTCATTTAGTAAGTTTTTGTTTTGACAGTAAACAATAATTGTGATTATTAAGAACCTTGCTTGATAGATCTTGTTGTTTAAATCTTGGAATAGAAAAGGCATTAAATTGGTCAGTTTGATATTTTTGGAAATGTATTTTGATTTTACATTGGAACCACTATTTGTGCTCCATTCCAGACTCAGTAGTATCAAAATAAATGGAAAGTATTCTGTCACAGCCCTGACTTGAAGTGGACAGGAATTATTGAGTCACGACATAGAAAAGCCCTGGGGAAAATCGATGGACAGAGAATCTGTGTGTTCAGGTCCATTGAACCCTGAAGGTGGCAACACAGGTCAATAGAGTGGTCAAGAATGCATACAGCATAGTACTCCATCCGTTGAAGGAAAGTGAGTACAAGAGTTGGCAGGTCATGTTATAGTTATGTAGGACTTTGGTTCGGCCACACTTGGAATGCTGCATACAGTTCTGGTCGCCACATTATCCAAAGGATGTGGATGCTTTGGAGAGGGTACAGAGGAGGTTCACCAGGATATTGCCTGTGAATGGAGGGTGCTCGCTATGAAGAGAGGTTGAGTAGATTAGGATTATTTTCATTAGAAAGATGGAGTTTGAGGGGGGGACCTGATTGAGATTTACAAAATCATGAGAGATACAGACAGGGTGGATAGCAAGAAGCTTTTTCCCCAAAGTGGGGGACTCACTTATTCAGGGTTTACATGTTGAAGGTAAGAGGGGAATAGTTTAAGGGAAATATTCATGATAAGTTCTTTACACAGAGGGTGGCGGGTGCCTGGAACAGGGAGCAGAGAGATAAGATCTCTCTTCGAAAATAGGTGGCAGGTTTAGGTAGAGGATCTGGATCGGTGCAGGCTTGGAGGGTTGAAGGGCCTGTTCCTGCGCTGTAATGTTCTTTTTTCATTGTTCTTTGTTCTTCATGGAGTCCTGAAGTAGAAAGCTTGGTGCCTCTGTCTTAAAACCTCTTTTAAAAAACAACCAGGACAAAATACATCCCATAAAGCTACAGTATCACCATAATGAAGAGAAGACAGGTTGGGCTCAGGGATGTAGTTGCTGACAATTGTACTGTGTTTGTATTAAAATAAAATATAATGCAAAATCTCATCAGAAAAACTGCATTCAATAACAATCATAATACAGAGACAGCCGTAAGAAAAGTCAGAGAATACATTAAAATGCAACTTCAAACAGCAATCATTCCAAATTTCAATCAGTGTCAGAATTGAGAAGTGTGTTTTTTTCATCAGTAAGCAATACAAAATTTGAAGAGGCCAGAATTCGACATTGTTTACTGAGAGATGTAATGAAGCCATAGTGTAGCTGTTTAAGTCCATGTGACAGAACACTAATTTCTGCTTCCATATCTAACTTAGAGTCCATTGATATCACTATTAGAATTCCAGAACTGTTTTGATCTGTGATTTTCCTAAGGAAAGCAATGACCTGGATGTCCAGTGCTTCTTATGCAGGGCTGCTATAAAGACATTTGTCTGTGTTTTGTGAACACAAGAATTTTTTAGTCCTTTTCAAAATGACTAGCCTTTGTTGTATGCGCAGCTTTTTGCAATTTGGGCAAAGCCTTCTTCCTGCTTACAAACGTGTGTTTATTGGTCTTCCTTATTTGTTATAGCTTGTAAGTAAAAGGTTAACTGTACCATGCCTTAAGAATAGCTACTGAGCGTATTCATAAGGAGATACGTCATGATGCTGCCAGATTACGATGGACCAAAGCCTGATGAAATGTGGCCCCAGTGAAGCTCTATTTTATCATGCTAATGTTTAGGTTATGGGTGATACATGTTAATATGTTGCCTTAGACCATATTCAGTTCACATCTGTTCCAAGCTCCTAAAAGCTGCTAGTGATATTCAAAATATAGACTTTTCTTCTTGGACTTTGCATGTGGTCAAGGTATTACCACAACAAGATAGTCCATCATGGAATTCAAAGATTTATATTGAGTAACAATAAAGTGTTATGCATCTATTCAAAATTGCGTTGTGCAATTTGAAAGCAATGGTTTTCTCATGTACTACTGTCCTTATTCTTTCATAAGCTGTCATTTCAAATACCATATTTCTTTATTAATATTAAAGTGAAAGACTTTTTAAATAATTAAATACAAAGCTATGCGTAAGAAAGCATTATGTAAGGAATTAAAACCATTATATAAAATTGTATTCTATAAAATATTAATATTTCAGAATACAAGAAAATAGAATTTACCATATTTTATACAACACTCATTAAGATTATTGAACTTTGTTACATACTCCAATGAAACAGGTATTAAAGAAATTAAGAATGGAAGTAATGTACATTATAATCGATCATCAAGAAGTTACCTCATCATTCTTTTCATCTTTTATTTCTGTGACTATGAGCATTGCTTTGTATAACTGGTACGAGTTCCTTAAGCATTCACAATTCTGTTCTGATTTCTTTCTAAAATGATCCCTATATTAAAGTCCGTCAAAAGTTTATAGACATTCCACAAAAATTAATTTGATTGTTAATGAAGATATACAGAACTGCGTCTGAATATTTGCAAATGACTGTCAATTTTGCGAAGATTCTTAAAAACCTGAATGTACTTCAGTGAAGAAACACTTGAAACATGTATTGACTGGATTTATTTTGTAGCAGCTAACCCTGGATGAGTTCTTTCTATATCAAGTCTATATCAATATTTAATAGTGCAGCAAGAAACCAATGTATTTTCAACAAGCATGAAATGCACAATGATATGTGACGCGGGGATCATCTCAGAGAAGCAATGGTGTTTCCAGCTCCATGAAATCACAAACAAATAGCAATGTTATCCAGTAGGTGAAGCTCATTGTCAGACCAATGTAAATTCTGTTGTGAATTATTCGGGCTTGTTCTTGTACCTGTGTCTAAATTTCAGCTGGATCAAAGTCCAGGTAGAGAGTCGATATCTCACATAATACACTGCTTGACTGCAAAGATACTTAATAATTGTACTAGCCTAGCTGGAAGTCGACCTACCTACCCAAGGTTAAAAATCACACAAAACCAGGTAATAGTCCAACAGATTTATTTGGAAGCATTAGCTTTTGGAGCGCTGCTTCTTCATTAGGTGGTTGTGGAGCAGGACCATAAGTCTCCACAATCACCTGATGAAGAAGCAGCACTTTGGAAGTAGTGCTTCCAAATAAATCTGTTGGACTATAACTTGGTGTTGTGTGATTTTTAACTTTGTCCACTCCAGTCCAACACCGGCTCCTCCAAATTATGATTACCAACACAAGACATGCACAAACATTCAGGATTCCCAAGAAATAAATACAATACAAGAAACACAGTGCACAAATGCACTCAAAAAACAAATTCAAGTTCTATCCCTTAGAGTCAAAACCAAACCTCGTAATCCAATGAAAGAGCTTAGAAGATATTTGAATGTCTGATTTAACAGGAGAAGAGGAATCAGCAAAGATGAAAGAGTCTGGAGAAATGAGAATTTTTTTGTATGTAAAAGTTTATATATGTATATCACTCAGCAAATATTCTATCCTTAGTTGAAACTTTTGATTACAAACAAAGAAAATGACAACATCATGGGAAGTTAACTAAAATTTCATGACAATGTAGCACGATATATTGTTAGAAAAGCACTTATCACAGAATATGTACCATAAATTTAACAAAACACATTGTAAGTTATAATAGAGTTAACATTTAACTACTTCAAGCAGCTGATTCTTTTTTCAAAATATATTGACTCATAATCTGATGTCAAATTAGCAGTGAAGTTAATGGTGCACATTGACAGCAAATATGACATTAATTTCAGGCACAGGTAAATATTGGAATCCACCTGTCTAAGGCAAAATGTACTGCCTTATCACCAGTTAACTGCATGCAGTTGCTGTATTTGTGCTGACAAGTACCTCAGGACATTTCATTATATTATATTATATTATATTATCTAGATATAAATTGTTTTTCTAGAACAAATAAAATCACTGGAGAAATTGAGTCTTGCTGACATCAATTAAAGTTTCTTTTAATGAAATGAAACGTGTTGATTACCACCAGTCAACCTGTCTGGATATGAAAATAATCTCTCATTCTTCAGATTTTAATTGTTGTTAATTTAAAAATGTATATCTTTAAATTAAAAGAACACTTCACTTCTGTCTAACTGGCTTAAGAGTGAAAGAGAAAAACAATCTTTCATTCTTCCCCTTTACTTATCTGTCACTTTTCACCACATTATAGGATGGGTGCGAATTTACTGGAGAGTGTGCAGAAGCAGTTTGTAACAATGCTTCCAGGGATGAAGAATGTCTCCCTCACCCAATCTGACTAGATCCACTGCACAGCTTCACCTGACAAGCCCTCTAATACCCCTCCTGACTTGACAACTTCTCCTGACCCAATCCAATTACCCCAGACCTCTACTCCACCCCACCAACCTCACCTATCTGCCAGTATACTGCCTTACTCAGCTGCCATCTGTATTGTTAGGCTGAAAGGACCGACCAGCTTCTTTCAGGTCTGATCAAAATGATTACAAGAAGATATGCACTCTTCTATATGAAGCAATTTTATTAGCTTAATCTACTTCATATATATTGGATACATGTGCAAAGTAATGAGTGAATGTACTTAGACCACAGAATGTACAGATATATACAAATAAATGAGACTCACACAATACACTATCCATCAAGAACTTTGGTGATGATGGCACTTGGAGCATTATCACAGGTTCTGTGGCAGCTGTCTCACAAACCCCGGCCCAATAGTGAAAAGTCTGATGACTGGAGCAAAGCCCCCGATATTAATACTATCGTAAATCTAAGATTATATGAAGAATTTCCAGTTCTTAATAACTGCAGCATTTTTCCAACTTTCAAAACAGACTGGAAAACAAATCCAGGTGGTCCCATGTAACTGCCAACTGAGCAGTTTTCACAAGCAATTCAGTGACACATAGTTATTGCCAGTTAAAACAGACTGTTTTTTCATTAGGCCTGTTTTTCATGTATTTTTCCACTTTCCTTCAATTGTTCATGAACAATTAACCCTTAATGATTAACCTTTAATGGTCTGGTTTGAAGATGGCACTTTAAGTCCAGCACTATGCACCACCCTTTGATATCTTCAAAACAGATGATCAACATTTTCTACAAGTATATTTTATATATATATATATATATATATATATAAAAATAACTAAATAACTGCAAGTTGGTTATACATGTGATATAGTTTACAGGCCATCTCATAGGTCCTGATGGGCTTTCTTGTTATCATTTAATCATTCACTATAAAACATGAGTGTCCACAGCAAAACTCCAAGCAGATGGGTTAGAATGTTAAATTGGCACTGTATTTGCTGTTGTGTACCATTTAAAACCAAAAGGGTAGCATTGGAATTAGTCTTTAATAAATCAGGCTTAAACGCTAAGTTAGCATGTGAGATTAAAGAATCATTTCCAGGACAACAGATGTCTGGATAGCAAGGAAGTAGTTAGTTTATGCCACTGTCTCAAACCATATAGCTCAAATAAATTACAGCATGTTTGGCACTCAGGTCCATCATAAGTTTCCCAGGCTTTCCAATCGCAAACTTCCAAACCACGTTGGTCAGTAACCAATTTGCTCAATCTCTATATGATAATAATTTGGTCCATACAGCAGGTAATTTAATAGCTTCACAAGTTATTTGTTGCCCTTTAAAATTCAATTGGATTTCCCACTGAATGCTTGAACTAGCAATTGTCGTCTCTCCTGCTCCTCTTATGCTGCTTGCCCTGCTGTGCTTTTTCTAGCTCCACACTTTTATCGACACTGACTTTCCAGTATCTGCAGTTTCTCTCCATCTCCAACTAACAACTTACACCAAGTATTTTCATCAATCTCAATTTCAGCAACAACAATCCCCCAGATTAGTGGTTTTAAACATTGCTTTTATATCAGAGATTCGTAGTCAGTTCTGGGTAACAGATTCTCCTGTTTTCAAAAAGTATTTCCACAAGATTTCCAGTTCCCTCGCTGCATTCTTGAAATCTGAAGTCACACAACACGAGGTTATAGTCAAACAAGTTTATTTAAAATCACAAGCTTTTGGAGCATTGCTCCTTCACTAGGTAAAATGGAGAGAGGCGTACGGGCACAGAATATATAGTGGAGAGATAATGGCAAGATAATTCCAGGTAATTCAGTATAAACAATTAAGTACAAATAGTGTGAGTGAGTTTTGACAGGCTGAATAACAAGTCTTCGCAAGTAATCAAGAGCATCAATGGATTAATACAAATGGTGATCTTGGGTTCATGTTGTGCTACTCCCATTTCTGGGACCACAATTTCTCCCTCCCTCATGTGATCAACAAAGTCCTCCAGGGCATCTCCTCCACATCCTGCACCTCCACCCTCAAACCCCACCCTTCCAACTGGAACAAGGAGAGAAGCCCCCTGGTCCTCACTTTCTACCGCACTAATCTTCAGATGCAATGCATTATCTTCCACCATTTCCACCACCAAAAGCCAGACCTCACTACCAAAGATAGATTTCCCTTTGCACCCCTATCTCCTTTCTTCAGAGACCACATCTTCCACAACTCCCTTGTTAGATCCACGCCCCCCCCCCCCCCCGCCAACCCACCCTCCACTCCCAGCACCTTCCCTTGCCACCTCAACAGGTGTAAAACCTGTGCCCACATCTCCCCCTCACCTCCATCCAAGGCCCCAAAGGGTCTTTTCACATCCTGCAGAGATCTTTCTGCACATCCACCCACCTCATCTGCTATGTCCATTGGTCTCCTCTACATCAGGGAGACAGGACGCCAACTCATGGAGCTATTCAGAGAACATCTCTGGGACACATGCACCAAACAACCCAGCAACCCTGTGGCTGACCACTTCAACTCCTCTTTCCATTCGTCCAAGGACATGCAAGTCCTGGGCCTCCCCCACCGCCAAATCCAAACCACCCAATGACTGGAGAAAGAATGCCTCATCTTGCACTTTGAGGCCCTTCAACCACATGGTATCAATATCGGCTTCACCAGTTTCCAAATCTCTCCTTCCCCTACCTCATCCCAGATCCAACCCTCCAACTCGGCACCACCCTCTTGACCTGACCTACCCGTCCATCTTCCTTCTTTCGTATCCACTCCACTGACCTATCACAATTACCTCCTACCTGCAATCACGTATTGCCATACCACTCACATTGCTCCCAGCCCCACCCCACTCCCCTATTTATCTCAGTTCCCTTTTACCATCACATTCCCGATGAATATGGCTTATGCCTGAAACGATAATTCACCTGCTCCTCGATGCTGCCTGACCTGCTGTGTTCTCCCAGCACCACCCTTTTTGACTCGTACTACATGTAACCCCATCATACTGTTCTGTGTTTGTAAATCTTCCTAACTGTCCTGTTTTGACACCATCACTTTGATTACTTGTGATTTTATCTCTACTTTAATTAGTTTAGAGTTTCTTTTTATAACTTGTTACTTTTGTTAGCCCCTCATCATGTGACTCTCATACCTACTCATATTATTCCAGCTAATTGGTTTTTCTTTGGAACCATCTTTGTTCTGCTTATTTGTAATTATCTCTCTGCCTTAATTAATCAGTTCATAGGTCATCCATTCACTTATTATTCAGCTTTCGACACTTTACTCACTTTATTAAACTGTTGACACTCTTGAGTATCTGCAAAGGCTTAACCTGTCAAAACTCCATTCACTCCTTAACCTGTCAAAACTCCATAATGCCAAAATGATATTTTAAATCTCTGTTGTCTTAAAGAAAACATTTTCCAGATCTTTCTTTTAAACACACCATCAAAAAGAAACACCACAAGTAAACAGACAAAATATTTCTCAGTTCAAATTGGATATCTTCCAAAACGTTTTATCTATGTTTTGAGAAAAAGTTGAATCATTTTTATCACATCTTCTTTGCAGCAGTTTAAAAAGAACATTCTTTCAATTTTTCAATGAAATACGATTTGAAAGTCTTGAACCTATGATGCTTTCACACTATTCCTTGTAACTGTCATGGGAACTCCCTGTGAATACAAATCAATTTTCACAGAAGGTTCTTTAACTTCACTAGGGAAGAGGGACTTGTTGATCTCTTCCTTATCCATACCTAAGGGTTCTATTTCTTTACTCACCCTTTCCAGCTCCTGAGTAACATTACACACCAGTTTTGCCTCACCCCACAGAGATGGGACAGTGGAGAAACACAATCAATACCATTCTCAAGGTTGCTTGCCTTGTCTTGCAAGGTAACAGCCCCAGTGGCTGTCTGCTCACATGTTTCTGTCTGGCCTGTTTTGATTTGCTATATCAAGGGAGAAGTCCATCCCATCACCAACCCCAATACCAACATTCAGCCACATGTACTCATGTACAGGGTTCCAGGAGTACAGTGAAAACTGTACAATGTCACCATTCCCAGCACCATCTTAGTTACAAAGGTGTCTCAATATAAAATCTTAGGTACAAAGTAGAAAAATAAAGAAATAAGTTAAAAGTTAATCACTACAGTTCTTCTTTAGCCACAGGCGTGCAGACACTCAAAGCTGGGCTTTCCCTTCAAGGGCTCGATCTCTCCTCGGTGCTGCCAATAGCCACCGACTTCCAGGCCAAACACCACCTGCACTCACCAACCACCTTTTGCCATGTGCCTCGATGCCAAATCTCATCTTGGCTCACCAGCATTCATGCCACCAACTGCCATCTTGGCTCGGTAGCCACCCTTCCCACCAGCCACTCTGGATCTCGACAGTGGTGCCAACGGCTGGAGTTCCACCTGGCTCACCAGCCACCTCATTTCTGAGCACCAAAGTCCCGTTCTGGGCCAAATTCAAAGCTGTTGGGAGAAAATACCTTCTGATTCTGCTGGTATCTGAAAAACAAAACAATATCCATCCATCCCACTTCAAGTAGAATGGGTTAACTAGTCCAAGTATCTCTGCTCAGTAATGATGATACATATCAAATATATAAACTCACCGAGCTGATACAGATAATGTTTGGTGCTGACCCGAATCAGGGCAGAGTGAAAACTCTTGGACATAATTACATCACACTCTCCTCTTCCACATAGACAAAGACTAAAGTTACGTGTTGTCATTCCTGTCTGAGCGAAGGAAAAGTCTACCTGCTTGGTTAGATTTTGTCTTCTTCAAATTCTTTGAAATTAGTTTTGTCAAATTTCTGATTGTGGAATTACCTTTCTAAAATTCTAACTTCCCTTATATTTTTAGAGCACCAACTTACACCAACCAATGCTTGGGATAAGCAAACTTTATTATTCAGAATTAAAGATCCACTCATTTATTACAATAATGTTTGGAAGTTCACTCCAGCCAGAAAATGAAATTTCAAACACAATAATTCAATCACAAAGGTTTTGAAATTTACCATTTCTTCAGGACTTTTAAATTAAATACAACACACAGAGAGTTGTTGAGTTATACAACATGGAAACAGACCTTCAGTCCAACTCGTCCCCACTGACCAGATATCCTAAACTGATCTAGTCCCATTTGCCGGCATTTAGCCCATATCTCTCTAAACCCTTCCTATTCTTATTCCCATCCAGATGCCTGTTAAATATTGTAATTGTACAGTCTCCATCACTTTCTCTGGCAGCTCATTCCACACACACACCACCCTCCGCACAAAAAGTTGTACCTCAGGTTCCTTTTAAATCTTTCCCTTCTTACTGTAAATCTATGCCCTCTAGCTTTGGATTCCACTACCCTGGGTAAAAGACTTTGACTATTCGCCCTATCCATGCCCCTCATTCTCAAACTTTATAAGGTCACCCTTCAGCCTCTAACACTCCAGGGAATAAAGCCCCAGCCTATTCAACCTCTCCCAGTAGCTCAAACCTCCAATCTCAGCAACATTCGTGTAAATCTTTTCAGAACCCTTTCGAATCTAACAACAGTCTGTAAACATCATTCCGAAAGCAGGGAGACCAGAATTGAACACAATATTCTAAAAGTGGCCTTCTACAGTTGCAATATGACCAGCCAACTACTACACCCGATGCAGTAATCAATGAAGGCATCTTGTCTACCTGTAACTCCTCTTTCAGGGAACTATGCACCTGCACCCTGAGTCGCTTTGATCAGCAACTTACCATTAACTGTAAATTTACCTTAACAAAATACAACACCTCACATTTATCTAAATAAAATTCCATCTGCCTCTTCTCAGCACAGTGACCTATCTTATTAAGGTCCCTTGAACTCTGAGATAATCTTCTTCACTGTCCACTACACCACCTATTTTGGTATCATCTGCAAACTTACTAATCATACCTCCTATATTCACATCCAAATCATTTATATAAATGATGAAAAAAATGGACCCAGCACTGATCCTTGTAGCACTCTGGACTCAGGGCACAGGCCAATCTAAAAAAACACCTTCTGTTTCCCACCTTCAAGCCAATTTTGCATCCAATTGGTTAGCTCCCTCTGGATTCCATGTGATCTAACCTTGCTAAACAACCTACCATGCGGAACACCTTACTGAAGTCCTTATAGACAATGTCTACCTCTCTGCCTTCATATATTTTCTTTGTTATCACTTCAAAATCTCAATCAAGTTAGTGAGACACAATTTCCCATCCACAAGTCATGTTGACTATCCATATTCAGTCCTTGCCTTTCCAAATGCATGTAAATACTATCTCCAGAATTCCTTCCAACAACTTACCCACAACGTTTTATGGAAATTGGAAATAAGTTATGCCATTTAACTTAATTTCCTTTCTTCAACTGGTTTTATATGACTGTAACCAATTCCAAGAAGTAAGTTTTTACCAAGCCCTTAAGAAACAAATTCCACATAACACACTGTAGCAGGGTTTATTGTGCAACCACTGGAAGTTCTTTAAAAGGACGTCAATCTTAGCTTCCCCAAATCTCTAGCTCTAGAGAGGAAGCCACACAAATGGCATAAGTTAGCATTTTGGCAGCTAATGAACGTAAACAGAAATGAACCAGATCAGAAAGGGCTAGGAGTTAGTTCAGAGACACTCAAGGAATTCACATCCAGACAGAAAAGATTGATCAAACTCAAAAGCTGCTCTCTCTCTCTCACTGTCTCTCTCTCTATCTCTCTACCTATCTCTCTCTCTATCTCTCTATCTCTCCAACTTGTGAACAATTTCTTCTTTTATTCATTGAGAGAGTGAAATGTCTAAATAAGTTTATATCCAATGACTTACGTTCCACAGCCAGCAGATATTGTACACCATTATGACATTATGTTGGTTGTTTGGTTTCCTTTACGATTACCTTTTATTCAACTATTGCTCATATTAGTTTGGCTTTTTCTAGTCAAGTTCTGCTCATGGGTGGTGACTCACATGCTCCATCTCTCAGGACTTGTCACTGCTGTGCTGAGCTTCAACTATCCAAAGGGTCATGACTACAACCTGTAGCTTCAATAACTTGCTGTCTACCAGTCTTTGATAGATTGTGAACCAGTGAACAAAGAACAGTACAGCACAGGAACAGGCCCTTCAGCCCTCCAAACCTGCACTGACACATTTTGCCCTTCCATATTCAAACTGTCTTCACTTACAGGATCTGTATTCCTCTACAGAACAACCTCGGTTATCTAAACTTCAATTTCTGAATTTTGGATTACCTGAACAAGTTCTCAAGTTCCCTGAGCATGCATTTCAATTGAAGTAGGAAAATTCTATTCCTCATCCATTTCAAGCATCATTTTGTAAATTTGAACGGGAATATAGATGCAAGTATGTTTTAATAAATAATTAACTTCAAACATATACAAGAGACGTGATGTTAGAGTTAAGTCTTTCACTTTTTATAAAAAGGCTCTCATACTAATTCTTCCCGAGAACAAAGGTTTATGACTGTGAACACACAATAACAACACATGTGCAAGATTGAGCTGTGTGCTCTAACAGCAAGATTCCCTCGCAACATTGACTCACTCCATTTTGCAAACCCAACAATTGTTTTCCTCAGCTCGTTCTCCACAAAGTTAAGTCAAAAAATGTGCTTGAACTTTTTGTTTCTATTGCTTTTACCTCTCGTTATCCCATGATGACTCTTTTTTTTCCAAACAAAACACAGTTCAATATCTTTCAGGTGAAAAGAAAATTTTACATAATTTTTTTTGATGGGGAGAGCAAATCGTAGTGAGTTAGCACACATGAAAATAAACACGAGGAAAACAGGAGGAAACGTGGAAAACATTGCCCCCCAAAAAGAATGGATCAGACGACAGAAATTGAAGTCAGCAAAAAATATCTTCCCTCTCTCTCTTGTTCCCCCTGTATTTTGCACCTCGCTCTCTCTCTCTAAGGGCTTGGCAGTCACTGAGAAAGGAGGGACAACATTTGGTTAGTCTGGAGAGGCGACACCGAACAGAAAGATATTGGCTGCTGTCGAGGATCAGGATAAAACTGAAGAAAATGTCAGTGAAACATTTCACAGACTTCAGTCAAACTTGAGACAAAAAGTGATTTTATTGTAAAATATCATGAATTTTTAAGCAATATCCAGTGTTTGTACACATTTTATTGATTGCATGAAATAAAAACTCTGTAAACATGCTTTGTTACATAATTATGTTCAGATCAGTTATCCGAACAGTTATCTGAACAAAATACTCCCTGCCTGTCTTGTTCGGACAATTGAGGTTGTTCTGTATTCGAGATTACATTAGATTACATTACAGTGTAGAAACAGGCCCTTCGGCCCAACAAGTCCACACTGACCCGCCAAAGCGAAACCCACCCATACCCCTACATTTACCCCTTACCTAACACTACGGGCAATTTAGCATGGCCAATTCACCTGACCCTGCACATCTTTTGGACTATGGGAGGAAACCGGAGCACCCGGAGGAAACCCACGCAGACACGGGGAGAACGTGCAAACTCCACACAGTCAGTCGCCTGAGGCGGGAATTGAACCCGGGTCTCTGGCGCTGTGAGGCAGCAGTGCTAGCCACCGTGCCGCCCATGTATTTCCTATTCATGTATTCATCCAGGTGCTTCTTGAATGCTGCTATTGTGTCTGCTTTTACCACCTCCTCTGGCCACACGTTCCAGGCACTCACCACCCTTTATGTGAAAAACGTGCCTCCTACATTTCATTTGAACTTGCCCCCTCGCACCTTGAACTTGTATTCCCTAGTAAGTGACCCCTCCACCCAGGGAAAAAGTCACATTTTCCACTCTATCCATGTCATTTACAAACTTATAAATGTCTCGCAGGTCAGCCCTCAACCTCCCGCATTCCAGTGAAAACAGACCCAGTCTATCCAACCTTTCTCCATAACTAAAATCCCTCACACCAGACAACATCTTGGAATGAGTAAATGATTTCACTCAACATTCCAGAATCCACTTGCAGTATCAAACGGTTCATTGTAGATAGCTCTCTTTCTCTCTCTCAGCTGAAGCCGATAAGGAGCACACTTTTAGTGGATCCATTTGTTCTGTTGGATGGTGGCCAAATTGTGCTGCCTCTACTGAGACAAACTTCTGTTCTTCTGCTGTGGTCAGTTCAGCAGTCAACGTACCATTTGCCTCCAATAATTCTCACACCTCCCAAGACAACCACCAGAGACTGGTCAGTGGAATCCACCCATTAGGCAGCATCCTTGGTTTGTTTGGGAAACCTGCTTCTCTAGACAGTCCTTCTTGGCATGGTTTGGCCCCTTGGGATTTTGCTGCAAATTCCACCAAAACTGCAGGGGCTCCACACCAGCCAACCAGTTCGCTAACAGAACCCATCAATAGAGGGCCACATGGAACAAGGAATGCTTCCCCAGTCATGATATCCATCTTCTTCTTGAACATTTTGTTCAGATCCTGCTTGCAGAGCTAAGTGTACTGTTAGACTGGAAGTACCTAACAGGTTCTTAAAGGTCTGATCAAAATGATTACAAAAAGGCAAGTACATTTTAAGATGAAGTAAATATATTAGCTTAATCTATTTAATATAGAGTTTTGCAACATAATGAGTGAATCTATTCTCTTAATCCACGTAATATACATACTATAAAGCAAGTGAGTCTCACACTGCCTTCTGTCCATCAGTGACTCAAACGATAGTAGTACTTGGCGTTCTATCACAGATTCCAGTCTCACAAACCCCAACTCAATGTTGAAAAGTCCAATAACTGGGCAAAGTTCCTGACATTACAGTCCAAAGATGTGCAAGTCAGGTGAATTGGCCATGCTAAATTGCCCATAATGTTAGGTGCATTAGTCAGAGGGAAATGGGTCTGGGTGGGTTACTCTTCAGAGGGTTGGTGTAGACTGGTTGGGCTGAAGGGCCTGTTTCCACACTGTAGGGAATCTAATCTAATCTAATACTATTCTTAATCTCAGATTTCCATTTCTTAGTGACTGCAGTACTTTTCCAAACTTCTACTCTCAATCATCAGAGATGACAAATGTTGTCTATGTAGGGCTATTAAGTAGCACTTACACAGCAATAATCTTCCATTGAGGATTTATTTGTGTTCTACCAGAGCGCGTCAGCTCCTGACCTCATTACAGCCTTGGTCAAACATTTTCAAAAGAGCTGAACTCAAAATTAGAGGTCAGAGTGATGTCCTTGACTTCAAAGTTGTAAGTGGCCAAGTGTGACATTAAGAAGTCCAAGCAAAATTGGAATCAATTAAAATCAGGGAAAACTCTCCACTGGTTGTGTCATTCCTTCCACAAAGGACAATGGGGTAGTTTGTTGGAATTCAATCAACTTTTGTGTTCAGAATTTGCTGTCAAAATGTATTTCTGCAGTGCATCTCATCAATAGTATGCACTTCTACTACTGAACATCAGTAGTGGAGGGAGTGGATGATGGTGGATGATGTCAATCAAATGGATTATTTTGTCTTGGATGGTGTCAAGCTTCTTTCATGTTGTTGGAGTTGCTCCATCCAAGCAAGTGGAGAGTATTCCATCACACTCCTGACTTGTGCCTGTGAATGGTGGTCAGGCTTTGGGGAGTCAGGAGTTGAGTTACTCACTGCTGGACTCCTGGCCACTGATCTATTTTTGGAGTCAATGGCAAGTCCAGTTGAGTTTCTGGCCAATGGTAAGCCCCAGGAGATTGTTAATGTGGGATTCAGTGATGGTGGTGCCATTGAATGTTGAAGGGCAATGGTTGAATTGTCTTTTATTGGAGATAGTCATTGGCAGGCATTTGCACGGTGTGAATGTTATACGTCACTTTTTAACACCAGCATGGACATTGTCCAAGTCCTTTTGCATCTGGACATGGACTGTTCCAGTAACTGAAAAGTCACAAATGGTGCTGCACATTATGCAATTATCAACAAGTATCTCCACTTCTAATGAAGCATTGATAAAGCAGTTGAAGGTAGTTGTGCCAAAGATTCCTGAAGAAGGGCTTATGCCCGAAACGTCGATTCTCCTGCCCCTTTGATGCTGCCTGACCTGCTGCGCTTTTCCAGCAACACATCTTTCAGCACCAAGCACATAACCCTAAGGAACCTCTGGAGAGTTGACCTGGAGCTGAGATGACTGGCCTTCGATTACCACAACCAGCTTCCTCTGTGCTGGGTATGACTCCGCACAGTGGATAATTGTCCCCCTGATAACCACAGACTCCAGTTTTGCTCGGGTTCCTTGGTGTCACACTCCGTCAAATGCAATCTTGATGTCAAGGCCTGTCAATCTCATCTTGTCGTGAAGAGGACACAAGGAAGTTACAAAATGGAAAATAATGTGGGAAAATGTGAAATTGTTCATTTTGGTAGGAATTTTTTTAAGACAAGCCCATTATACAAATAGTGAGAGATTGCAGAGCTCTGAGATGCAGAAGAATCTGTGTGTCCTCATGCATCATTTATAAAAAAAATCTACAATAACAGCAGTTAGTTCAGAAAACAAATCGAGTGCATTCATTGCAAGAGAATTAAATACAGAAGTAGTGACATTATGCTTCAGCCATACAGGTCACTGGATAGACCTCGTCTAGACCCCAATTGTTCATGGTATTACTCAGTTTAACAAGTGAAGGATACCGATGCATTGGAGACAGTTTAGAGAAGTTTACTAGATTAATACCTGGAATGGGTAAGGTGTGTCATGAGGAAATATTCAACAGCTTGTGTTCACTGGAGTTTAGAAGAGAAAGAGGTGGCTTCATTGAAACATATAACACCCTGAGGGATCTTGAACAGGGTAGATGTGAAGAAGATGCTTCCATTTTTGGGAGAATTGAGAACTTGTGGTCACTGGTTAGGTCAAGGGTCATCTATTTGAAGCAGATCAGTTTCTTTTTGTCTCAGAGGTCACAAGCTGTTGGAACTCTTCTTCAAAAGATAGTGGAAACCGAGTTCAAGTGTATTCTTAAGTAAGAGGTAGCTAGTTTCTTTTTAAGCCCAGCATTAAAAGGTTATTAGGTGTAGGGAAGAATGTGGATTTGAGGTTAAAATTAGATCAATCATGATCTTAACGAATAGTGGAACAGGCTCTTGGGGCCTTTGAACGTTCTCCCTATGTCTGCATGGATTTCCTCTGGGTTCTCCAGTTTCCTCTCAAGGTCCAAAGATGTGCAAGTTCAGTGGATTGGCCATGCTAACTTGCCCATAGTGTCCAGGGATGTGTAGGTTAGGTGGATTAATCAGGGGAAATGTGGGATTATCGGGAATAAGGTTTGGAGGAGGGGCAATGGGTTTGGGTGGGATGCCCTTTGGAGGATTGGTGTGGACTCAATGGGCAAAATGGGCTCCTTCGACACTGTAGGGATTCTATGTGAAGCTGTAGTAAATGGCCATGACTGGTACGACAGGTGATGTTCTTTCCATGAACATGGCCATATGTTTACCAGAAGGCACGAGTATGTTTGATGTTACAACTGGTCATTGCTGTCCCCAAGTGCTAGCCCTATGGTACTGCTGTAAAACTGTTGTCCTGCTGTCCCAGACCACAAGAAGACTGGTCAGCAAACTATTTTCCAAGGGTGAGTACTAGGAAAGCCTACAAATTTGATTGATGTGGTCACCCGTTGAGTACTAACATTTATCATCCCAACCCAGTTAAAAAGTACTCTTGGTATGAAAATTTAAACAATTAATAATTATTGTCCAGTTCTCTTTTATTCTATACATTCAGATTTCTTCACACTTTCTTTACTTTCTGTGACTTTCTGTGGTATTTCCTGAAATTATACATGATCACGGCTGACAGTGGTAATGTCACTAGGTCTGCAATCTAGGACCTCAGGCTAATATTCTGGAGAACTGGGTTCAACTCCCACCATGGCAGATGGTTAAATTTGAGTTCAATAACATACTTGCTTAATGGTGACCTTATAACCATGACTAATAGTTGTAAAAATGCATCTAGTTCAGTAATATCAGCTAGGAAAGGAAAAGTGCCATCCTTACCTGGTCTAGTTGACATATGATTGCATTTGTTGACTCTTAGCTGTCCCCTGGGAAAGTAGGAATGAATATTGGCCTAATCAGTAACATCTGTTTCCCTCAAATGAATAAAGAGATTCTGTCCCTTTGCAACTTACATTTAATTCACAGCCTGGGCTGTGATTCAATTTTAAACTCATAACAGTTCGACTGCCCAGTAAACGATACAACTTTCTTTTCTTCTGACTTCAGCTGGCCTGCCCATTTTGAACCTGCCCTTTATAGTGTAATAGTCTGGAATTATATGATGGTCTTTTTCAGTGCTGTTTGGCACTGTGGAATTAACTTGAGATCACAATCCTCAGAGCAAAGCACATGATAACTATGATCGCACATATGAAACTTCTAATAAAGAACTGATTGACAGAGATATTATACCCGTTCCACAGATGAGGAATTCTCACAGGATACTCAATCCAATTGTCCCTGTCTAATGAAAGTAGACAAGTCAGTGGTAATTTTATAAATCTATGTTCACTGTACAGAAATTCATTAACATTATTCCTCACCCTTTCAGTACCATGCACCCGACCAGATAATGAAGATGAGACAAAGCTGAATCAACCTTTAAAAAAGTACAGAATCTTTGAGACAGAATTTTCATAAGAGTTCTTTCCATATGCTGACATGACTTTATAAGTCAGTATTACCCTCATTGGTGCTCCTGAAGTCTTATCAAATTTAAGCCAAGCAGTTGGGAGAACTCCTGCAGCAATTCTTGACATTACATCATTTTGTTACTTTCAATGACCTTCTGCAAATGTGGTCTCTCTCCAAAAGGTAGATCCCACAAAAACTAGCTCTGGCTGTTAGCCTTTAAAAGGTCTTCATCCAGACAATATCTGAGCAGTGTCCTGAAAAGCACAAAGTAAATGAGGAATAAGGCTTGCTGTGCCCGAGACCGTGACCCACTTCCTAAATGGCAGTGGAACATAATGGGTGAAGACCCCTTTCCTGTGCTGTATTACTCTTTGACTTTAATCAGACCTGAAGATGTTGATTTTGCCCTGTATCATGTGAATAGCTTAATTTTAGATAATTTACCAGATGCTTTGCACAGCATGTCTCACGTATTACCTAAAAATTTACATTTTTACATTTTCCTGAAGCAGCATTTTAATGTAACTGATCCCCGATCATATTTGCTCACAGAAACATTCAGAAACTATATTGACTTCAAGCAGATAAGCTTTTACTATCCACAGAAGCAATTAGGTGGGATTCCTTGGGAAGCCTGGAATTGTATCAAGACCCTAAAATTGGGCTTGAAAGTGGCAGAAGGCAGTCTTCCCATTCCCTCTCTAATCACACCTTAAAGGGACTAGAAATTCAGTGAGTCAGTACTCAATGAAGTCAGAATTGTCCACCTAGTTGTGACGAGAATCTGTCGACTCATATTCTTGGATAATGATGACTCGGGGCGGACACCTCAGAATCTATTGCAATTCATTCCAGTAGAATTCCTTATGTACCTAGATATCTAGATCCACTGAATATCCATGTGAAGTTTAACCTCTGAACATTAAAGCCATTTTCCAATACTCACTCTGTTGGCTGCAGTCCCATGGGATGACAGTTTGTTTCTGGAATTAATATGACAACAGAGACAGAGACAGTGGTGAGATCAAATTTAGCATTTAACAGTAAGAGAGATAAAATTACATCATAAAGGAAAAAATGTACTTTTTAAAAAGAACTGCAAATATTGATGAGGTGCAAAAAATGATACTGAATTAGATTCTTTTTCCAAATTATCCACATGGAATGATTGAACAAATTGTACTATTACACATCAAACTACATTCCACACAACTTTAAAAATAAGTGGCTATCCCCATGAGCTAAGAGTGTTTTATTGAAAGCGTTGATTTGAATGGAAGAGTTCCAGTGCTTGAGAAAAGTGAGTCATTTATAATGTCACTTTTCATGAGGGTAGAATATGTTGCTAAGATGTTCAGCAGCTTAGTAGGAACAAGACAGTGACTATCACAGTTTAGATGAGGTCAGACAGGATATGAAGAAAGATAGGAGAAAATCTTCAGTGAAATGAGGCTGAGCTTATTCACATTACCATCACTGAATCTTTGGATGTAGGTTTGCTCGCTGAGCTACAAGGTTCATTTCCAGACGTTTCGTCACCCTACTAGGTAACATCTTCAGTGGGCCTCAGGTGAAGCACTGCTGAAAATTCCTGCTATCTATGTATATCTTTAGCTTTCTTTGGGTTGGTGATGTCAATTCCTGTGGTGATGTTATTTCCTGTGGTGAAGTCACTTCCTGTTCCTTTTCTCAGGGGGTGGTAGATGGGGGCTAACTCGATGTGTTTGTTGATAAAGTTCCGCCATTGGACAAACAGGCAGAAAACTAGCCACCAGGATACATGAACACGAACTAGCCATAAAAAAGACTTGACCCTCTCTCACTAGTATCCTTACATACAGATGAGGAAGGACACCACTTTGACTGGGACAACACATGCATTCTAGGACAAGCCAAACAAATACACACATGAGAATTCCTAGAAGCCTGGCATTCCAACTGGAACTCTGTCAATAAACACATTGAGATAGACCCCATCTACCACCCTCGAGAGAAGGAACAGGAAGTGACTTCACCACAGGAAATAAAATCACCACAGGAACCATCACCAATCCAAAGAAACCCAAACATATAAATAGAAAGCAGGAATCTTCAGCAGTGCTTTGCCTGAGGCCCACTGAAGATGTTACCGCATAGGATGACGAAACATCTGGAAATGAACCTTCCAGATCAGTGAGCAAACCTACATCCAAAACCACAAGCTGAGCTACAAATCTTCTCAAAACTTGCTATCACTGAATCCTCTGCTATCAACATCCTGGGGGTTACCATTGACCAGAAACAGTAACAGTACTCCTGAATACTCATGTTGTTCACTTTAAAACAACATAATATATCCTATATAGTGTGACATGGAGTTTTCTCAAGAAAGCCAATATTTTGCCTCCATAAGGAACTCCAAGCGATATAAATTATCCAGATTAGATTAGATTACTTATAGTGTGGAAACAGACCATTCAGCCCAACAAGTCCACACCGACCTGCCGAAGCGCAACCCACCCAGACCCATTCCCCTACACCTAACACTATGGGCAATTTAGCATGGCCAATTCACCTAACCTGCTCATTTTTGGACTGTGGGAGGAAACCGGAGCACCCGGAGGAAACCCACACAGACACGGGGAGAATGTGCAAACTCCACACAGTCAGTTGCCTGAGGCGGGAATTGAACCCAGGCCTCTGGCACTGTGAGACAGCAGTGCTAACCAATGTGCCACCGTGCACCGCCCTCAAAGATATATGTTACAGAGTCAAATTGCTAGTGTTACCTTAGGGGAGAGGTGAGTCACTCATAAGGATACAAAGTTGAAACCTTGCCATTTTCACATCAAACTCAAAAAGCACAATAATCAAACAAAATGGCGACCACTGCATGCTGTATGCACATAGTAAGTTACTATGTGCATACAGCATGCAGTAAGTTACTATGTGCATACAGCATGCAGTAACTTACTATGTGCATACAGCATGCAGTGGTCGCCATTTTGTTTGATTATTGTGCTTTTTGAGTTTGATGTGAAAATGGCAAGGTTTCAACTTTGTATCCTTATGAGTGACTCAGGCATTTATCCTCTGTGATGGCACCCTCCCACCCTCAAAAAAAGACCCGTGAGCATTCTGGAACATGTCTTTTCATACTTACAGTTAGGTATGTGAGTGTGGCAGCTCTGAAGCACTGTCTTCCAGTTTAATGTATAAGGTGTGATGTGGAAATTGCAACCCAGGTGAGACTTTCAGGTTCACATTTGTAAGGATTTGTTAATCTAGTATTACAAGGGTTCAATTGATGAAAGGAATGAAATAGTGATTATTTGAGGCCGTATTTTTTAAATATTCATACCTTAAAAAAAGCTAATAATAGATTGCAACTTGCTTCCAAATGGGTCACATTACTGAATCAGTGGATGTCTGATAAATATAATTGTCCCTAGCACAACTTCACATTCATGTAATTACACCTAACTCCAAAGAGAAAAACAGTAAGTTACTATGTGCATACAGCATGCAGTGGTCGCCATTTTGTTTGATTATTGTGCTTTTTGAGTTTGATGTGAAAATGGCAAGGTTTCAACTTTGTATCCTTATGAGTGACTCACAGGCTCCAGCTGGTATTGATGATTACTCCCATACCCACCTTCACCCTCTCTTCCTGATGGTCTATCAGCCTCCCTCTCCAAACTCTCTGTTTCCAATCATCCCCTTTATGTAACCGTTAATATTCCAAATTTACTGTTTGAGCCCAAGGCTTTCTCACTATGCCCTTGTTGGGCAGACACCCTCCTCATATTGACTAAAACAGAAAATTGTCCAGTACTGGTCCAGCAGCATTTGTGGAGAGAGAGAAGACCCTTCTTCAGAACTCCTCATGTGATTTGTGAGAACTCGCTGCTTTTGTAGTTTCCTGTCCCCCAAACAGCCCCTTTGACCCTCCATTGCAATTTACTGACCTTGCTATTTGGTATGAAATCCCACACATCTATTTTAACTTGATTCTTCACACTATAATTAGCCTCTCAGTGACCCAATCCAATTAACGCAGAGCCAGACCTAAGCTTCCCACTTTCCCCAGATTCCATTAATTGCCCCTTGACAAGCCCCTGATCATCAATGCTCTAAACCATGATGTTGACCCATCCACCCTACTCATCTTGACCAAGTAGGTAAGACAACCTCAACTGAGCTTAGCCCAGCCCCAGCCCTGAATGGATTTCTCCAAAATACCCATGTGACATTTCTGAGATCCCCAGATCAGTTGCACTGAACTTTACAGGTCTGATTGTGAGCTAAGCCCTGCCGCAAGGACACACCCCCAATTCTGATAGGACCAGGCACCTGACAAACATTGGTCTATCTTCTGGGCTGCAATTAGACAAGTTGCCGACTCAGTCTGGCAGAACCCTTTTGCTGATGGTAGTGCCTTTTCAAATTTGAATCACTGACGGATGTCAGCCTGTGCTGACAGAGGGAAAGCATACCTAAATTTTTACAGCTACAAAAATAAGTGGGCTCCATTCAGGGGACAGTGCAGAGCCAACAGAGCAAGACCAAGAAGAAATGTTAAGCCACAAATAGAAATAAATCTAAAGTTCAATATTGGAAGCATGGAAAGAGTGCACAATATTAAATATAACTCAAAAAGATTAAAGAACAAGAGAAGTATCGCACCAAATCCTCCATTGTGAATTGGAAAGTCATGTATGTACTGTCCAAGTTCAAACTTTTTAAACAAAGGATGTAGCAATGCTTCGGAGACCAAGCCATTCCAGAACCAGCTAAATAAAGGACAATCAAAACAAAAGGTTGCACAGAGCCCCAGCCAAAGGCTCATCTGAAGAGAATCATAAATATCCTCCAAAGATATGGAAAGCACTAGAAGGTTAGCTGCACATAAGAGTCAATTTTAGAATTCATTATTTAGAATTAATGTCTAATTATTAAGGAATGTTAGTTAATGTCCAACATTAATTAATATCAATTAATGTTTTTTTCTTAATTAATTAATGCAAAAGCAACAGGAATTGATAGATCAATTGCCATTACGTGCCATGATAATAGCAATAATTGTAACTTTTCAAAGACCGAACTGTCAAGGTGGACTATAGAGTTTGTAAATGTCTCAACATCTAACAAGTGTTCCAAAAAGTGTAAAAGAGACAAGTCACAGCATTGACTCACTACCAGTATATGGAAGACAATGCATTGTAGCTGGATGACAGCATCTGGAGGGATTAGGTGCAGCTAATGGTACTGAAACTGTAACCAGACTAAGATGTAAGTATGCTATATAGTAAGTACAGGCTATCACTACCATAATGAAGTAGTCCTACATTCCAAGATCTGAACAAGGCACATGGTGCAAAAGGATGCTGAGATCATAAATGTAAGAACTCTGGCTCTACATTTGCAGCCAAAGATTACAACACGAAACAGTCAGAAGAAAAACATAGCTATATAGTAACAGCAGCAAGAAATGCACAAGGGATCTGTGTAAACATGAACTGACATGCAAAGTTCTTAGCAAGACAGATCCAGAGTGGAACAGCTTCCAATAGACGTCAAACAATATTTCCCCATCCTGAATGTAATTGTGTAGACTCTGTGGGTGATAGAATCATAGAGTCCCTATTCGGTCTGTAGATTCTGCACCAGCCCTCTGAAGGGCATCCCATTCTCTTCCCATAATCCCGAATTTACCATGTCCAATCCACCTAACCTGCGCATCTTTAGACTGTGAGAGGAAACTGGAGCCAATTAACAATAGAAGCTTTTGCCACAATCAACATTATTTACCCAATAAAAACTAGTAAACACGCACTGAAAACCAAGACTGACACGGAAAATAGCATAAACACCTCACTCGTCCGAATTTTCAAGGACATGTGCCGGAATTGTTGGAGCTCAATGACTAGGGGTTTGCTCCACAATACCAGGCCAAGCTGATGAAGGACCTTCATCTTGCAGATGTTCAGGGTGAGAGCCATGCTCTCATATGCCTTCATAAAGGTGCTGACAACAGTCTGGACTGTGTCCCTGGACATTGCACATACACAAGCATCATCTGCATACTGCAGTTTGGGACCTGTAACATCAGGAACCTTGTGTATGTTCCCGTCAGTGACAGACCTGAACACCGCACTGCCATCATCATTGAGCAGCTCCTCCTGGAGTCACAGAGTGGCTTTTGGCCATGGAAGGGCACAATGAACATGATTTTCACTACGCGAGAGTAGCAGAAAAAATTGCAGAGAAAAGAAGTTACCCCTGTACGTAGCCTTCTTTGTCCTTACAAAGATCTTTTGACACCAACAATCAGGATGCATTATGGAGCGTCCTTCTACACTTTGGTTGCACCATAATGTTTGTCACTTTCCTTCACCTGCTCCATGACAACATGAAAGTCATGGTAATAACAAACGGTTCCACCAGCAACCTGTTCCCCTTTTGGACCAGTGTCAAGTAGGACTGCAACATCGCTCCAGTGCTCTTCTCAATGTACCTTGTTGCAATGCTTCACCTCACTGTCGACCAGCTCCCTGCAGGAGTGGAGCTAACTTACAGAACCTGTGGGAAATTATTCAACCTCTGCCACATTCAATCCAAAACCAAAATCACCTCAATCAATGTCCATGTCTATTGATAAAGCTCAGTAGGCCATATGCTTTATCAACTTCCATCTCAATCTGTCACACCACCTCCAAAATTTATGCACATTGATACCCAGGTGTCTCCTAATCTGCACTCGCTTTGGAATTATGACTTTTATCGTCTTCTGTCTCACAACATTTTCCCCTTCAAAATGAATCACTTTACACCAACAGATTTTCTCATTGATTCAGTTATCCCATTACCCTTAAATGATACTTGACATTATCTTTTTGTCTTTATGAAGTTTTGTCATGATTTCAGTAGCCATAAAGACAAAGAAAGATGAGGTTGTTATGGTTAAAAATAACAATAAAAGTGATGGTTCAAAGTATTGTCTGAATCACTGGCATATTTCTATATTAGAATTCTCAAAGGACTTTTAAAAATGTCAGCATTTGCTACAAATCTACACGTATTCAAATGTTTGATATTTGTTGGCTTTTTTTTGTAGTGTGCACATTTAAAAAGAAACAGAATTGTATAGTACAGTATACTAAATGTATCAGTTTTTTGTTCAATGAAGCTGCTTCTTTGTACTATAAAGTAATCCTGTAATTACTAGAATGTAATATGTGGATGTTAGTCTTAAGTCAATTTGCATGTATTGTTATAGTAAGTACTATAGATTTCAATGGTTTATTTGTTGATATCAGAATGTCTGTGTTTAGAAAAATAAATTAAGAATGATTTCCATCTCTTACTTGCTCTGAAGAGACCACCAATAATCATGTGAGAAAACAGTAGCTGGCCAAAAACTAGGAGAATAGAAAGGAGAATTCTTATATATCTGACACATTAATTCAGACCAAACTATTTACTTGGAAGTTAAAATGCCAAATGTGCTCAAGTACTGAAGTCAATGGAATTATTCTGTTTGAACAACACATGTTCTAGCGAATGAGGTTACTTAGTATGCCATAGATTGATTCCCCTTTCAATAATTAAGAAATGGAAACATTAGTTTTATTGGGTTAATTGTCCATTTGATCTTGATTTTTGGAAACTTAATTTTTGACAAGCATCACTGGTCGTTTCCATTAATAAAAGCTTAGTGACAAAATGATTGACACAAAAGCTGTTTATTGTGTAGTGAAGTAGTATTTCAGTTTGCCTTCTTTAGTATTGAACTTAACATAGAACATAGAACATTACAGCACAGTACAGGCCCTTCAGCCCTCGATGTTGTGCTGCCCTGTCATACTAATCTGCAGCCCATCCCACCTACACTATTCCATGTACGTCCATATGCCTGTCCAATGACGACTTAAATGCACTTAAACAGACAAATCTACTACCGTTGCAGGCAAAGTATTCCACAAACTTACTACTCTCTGAGTAAAGAAACTACCTCTGGCATCTGTCTTATACTTATCTCCCCTCACTTTAAAGTTGTGTCCCCTCGTGTTTGCCGTGCCCATACTTGGAAAAAGGCTCTCCCTGTCCACCCTACCTAACCCTCTGATATCTTGTATGTCTCTATTAAGTCACCACTTAACCTTCTTCGCTCTAACGAGAACAGCCTCAAGGCCCTCAGCCTTTCCTCGTAAGGCATTCCTTCCATACCAGGCAACATCCTAGTAAATCTCCTCTGCACCCTTTCCAAAACTTGCACATCCTTCTTAAAATGTGGTGACCAGAACTGTATACAATACTCCAAGTGCAGCCGTACCAGAGCTTTGTACAGCTGCAGCATAACCTCCTGGTTCCGGAACTCAATCCCTCTATTAATAAAGGGCAAAACACTGTATGCCTTCTTAACAACCCTGTCAATCTGGGTGGCAACTTTCAGGGATCTATGTACATGGACACCGAGATCTCTCTGCTCATCTGCACTCCCAAGAATCCTACCATTAGTCCAGTACTTTGCATTCCGTCCAAAGTGTATCACCTCACACTTGTCCACATTAAACACCATTTGCCACCTCTCAGCCCAGCTGTGCATCCTATCTATGTCTCTCTGCAGCTTCTTCCATTTTTTGCAACATTAAAACTATGATAAAGATTAACGTGCAATAGATTATATTTAATGGGAAGAGAAGATCTTCTAACCAGAAAACTGAATAAATGACACAAGATGGTCAGCATGGTCACTCAATGGTCAGCACTGCTGCCTCACAACGCCAGGATCCCAGGTTTGATTCCAGCTGCGGGCGACTGTCTGTATGGAGTTTACATATTCTCCCCGTGTCTGCGTGGGTTTCCTTTGGGTGCTCTGGTTTCCTCCCACAATCCAAAGATCTGTAGGCTAAGTGGATTGGCTGTGCTAAATTGCCTATCGTGTTCAGAGATGTGTAGGCTAGGTGCATTAGTCAGGGGAAATGTAAAGTAGTAGTAGAGTAGTAGGGTCTGAGTGGGTTACTCTTCAGAGGGTTGGTTGTGGACTTGTTGGCCTGTTTCCATACTGTAGGGACTCTATGAAGTAGCTTTTAAAGAATTTGATTTGACGTGTTATTGTTATACAATTGTGAGAATTGGATCTTAGATTAGATTAGATTAGATTGCTTACAGCGTGGAAACAGGCCCTTCGGAAACAAGTCCACACCGACCCACCAAAGTGCAACCCACCCAGACCCATTCCCCTACTTTTACCCCTTCACCTAACACTATGGGCAATTTAGTATGGCCAAATCACCTAACCTGCACATTTTTGGACTGTGGGAGGAAACCGGAGCACCCTGAGGAAACCCATGCAGACACAGGGAGAATGTGCAAACTCCACACAGTCAGTCGCCTGAGGTGGGAATTGAACCCGGGTCTCTGGTGCTGTGAGGCAGCAGTGCTAACTGCTATGTCACCGATTTTTTAAAGGGAACTTTTAGATTATTACAGTGTGGAAACAGGCCCTTCAGCCCAACAAGTCCACACCGACCCTCCAAAAAGTAAGCCACCCAGACCTATTCCCCTACACCTAACACTACGGGCAATTTAGCTTGACCAATTCACCTTACCTGCATATCTTTGGACTGTGGGAGGAAACCAGAGCACCCAGAGGAAACCCACGCAGACACAAGGAGAACGTGTAAACTCCACACAGACAGTTGCCCGAGGCAGGGATTGAAACCAGGTCTCTGGCGCTGTGAGGCAGCAGTGCTAAGCAATGTGCCACCGTGCCGCCATTGGAAAATAAAGATGAACTTGATAAATAGCTTTGCAAAATGGATTTGAAGGAGAATAGAAAGGATATGCTGGACAGCATAAATAATAAATTATGAAAGATTATGAAAGGAAACTTGCCAAAGACATCAAAATCAAAGAAAGTTTATAGTTGCATGAAGGGAAAACAGGTGGTCAGGAGTAATGTTGACCACTAAAGGTGGAAAGTGTGGATACTATGGGGAAATAACAGACATGTTGAAAAGTTATGTGAAAGTGAGTACTGCAGATGCTAGGGATTAGAATCGAGAGTGTTATGTTGGAAAAGCACAGCAGGTCAGGCAGCGTCAAAGGAGTAGGAAAATTGATGTTTCAGGCAAAAGCCCTTCATTGGGAATGAGGCTGGGAGCCATGGGGATGGAGAAATAAATGGGAGGGGGATAGGGTTGGGGGGAAGGTAACCGAGAGTGCAATAAG
>NC_057710.1:81592430-81683423 GCF_004010195.1 Chiloscyllium plagiosum | reverse complement strand
GATGTACAGGAAAATCTCTGCCAGATGTGGAAGGATCCTTTGGGGCCTTGGATGGAGGGGGGGGGGAAGGTGCGGGTGCAGGTTTTGCAATTCCTGCGGTGGCAGGGGAAGATTTTCGGAGGGGAGGGTGGGTTGTTATGGGGTGTGGACCTGACCAGGTAGTTGTGGAGGGAACGGTCTTTACAGAAAGCGGATAAGGGTGGGAGGGAAATGTATCTCTGGTGGCAGGATCCATTTGTCGGTGGCAGAAATGGCGGAGGATGATGCGATGTGTAGGGAGGTTGGTGGGGTGGTAGGTGAGGACTGGGAGGTTCTGTCCTTGTTGTAGTTGGAGGGGTGGGATTCGAGGGCGGAGTTGTAGGAAGTGGATGACTTGCGCTGGAGGGCATCATCAACCACATGGGACGAGAAAGTGTGGTCTTTAAAGAAGGAGGCCATCTGGTATGTTCTGAGGTGAAAACCGAAGCAAAAAACTCATTTAGGGCTACCCCTATCTGCTCAGACCCCACGCATAACTTCCACCCACTATCTCTGATCAACCCTACCTTCTCCCTGATCATTCTCTTATTCCTCACGTATGAGTAAAACGCCTTTGGGTTCTCTCTAATCCTTTTTGCCAAGCATTTTTCATGCCCTGGCTCTCCTCAGTCCATGTTTGAGCTGCTTTCTAGCAAGCATGTAATCCTCTAAAGCTGTGCTAGATCCTTGCTTCCTCCACCTTCCGTAAGCTGCCTTCTTCCTTTTGATGAAAAGCTCCTCTGTTCTCATCATCCAAGGTTCCTTAATCTTGCCCCTTCTTATCTGTCTCAGAGGAACAAATTTGTGCATCACTCGGAACAACTGCTCCTTAAACAGTCTCCACATATCTGCTGTGCCCTTTCTGTGGAACAATTGCTCCCAGTCTGTACTTCTCAATTCCTGCCTGATGGCTTCATAATTTCCTTTTCCTCAATTAAATATCTTCCCTCGGTAATTGCACCTTTCACTCTCCAAGGCTATGGTAAATGTGAGGCAGTTGTGATCACTGTCACCACTATTTCCCACCGCGAGATCTGACACCTGTCCTGGCTCATTTCCGAGCACCAAATCCAAAATGACTTCTCCCCTCATCGGTCTGTCTACATACTGAGTAAGGAACACCTCCAGAACACAACTGACAAAAACAGCTCCATCCAAACCATCTGCACATAGGAGGTTCCAGTCGATATTGGGAAAGTTGAAATCACCCATAAAAATAACCCTGCTACTTTTGCATTTTTCCAGAATCTGCTCGCCTATGAGTTCTTCAATCTCTCTTCTGCTATTAGGTGGTCTGTAGAAAACCCCCAATGCTTTGGCTGTTCCCTTGCTGTTCCTAACTTCCACCCATACTGACTCAGTAGACAAACCTTCCTCAACAACATTTGTTTCTGTAGCTGTGATGCACTCTCTGATTAGCAATGCTACATCCCCTTCACTTTTTCCACCCTCCCTGTTCTTTTTAAACGTTCTAAACCCTGGAACATCAAGCAACCATTCCTGCCCCTGTGAAACCCATGTTTCCGTTATGGCCACAACATCGTATCCCCAAGTACTGATCCATGCTCTAAGTTCGTCACTCTTATTCCGGACACTCCTTGCATTAAAGCAGACACACTTTAAAAGATCCTTTTGTTTCATCACATGAGGAATCTTCCTGATAGATTCAATATATCCTGTCACTGTCCTGTCTGCAACTGACCCCCTCTCAGACATGTGGCTCTGATTTCCACCCTCCTGCCAAACTAGATTAAACCCTCCCGAATCACACGAGCAAATCTCCCATCCAGGACATATGTGCCTCTCCAGTTCAGGTGCAACCTATCCTTCATGTACAGGTCCCACCATCCCCAGAAGGTATCTCAATGGTCTAGGTATCTGAAGCCCTCCCTCCTGCACCAGCTTCGCAGCCATGTGTTAAGCTGCATTCGCTGACTGCTCCTCACCTCACTGTCTCGTGGCACCAGTAGCAAACCTGAGATCACTACTCTACTCGTCCTGCTCTTCAGCTTCCAACCTAACTCTCTGTAGTCACTTTTCAGATTCTCAATCCTTTTCCTGGCTATATCATTGGTGCCAGTATGTGCCACGATTTCTGGCTGCTCACCCTCCCCCTTCAGAACCTTGTAAACCCAATCGGCAACATCCCGGATCCTGGCATTTGGGAGGCAACGTACCATCTGGCAGTCCCATTCCTGACCACAAAATCTCCTGTCAATCCATCTAACTATTGAGTCCCCTACCACTAGCACTTTTCTATTTCCCCCCCTTCCCTTCTGAGCCACAGTGCCAGGCTCTGTGCCAAAGACCTGACAACTATGGCTTTCCCCTGGTAGGCTGTTCCCATCAGCAGTATCCAAAACGGTATACTTATTGCTGAGGTGAACGGCCACAGGGGATCCCTGCTCTGACTGTTGGTTGCCTTCCCTCCCCCTGACAGTAACCCAGTCGTCCTTATCCTGTATCTGGGGAGTGACCACCTCCCTGTATCTCCTCTCTATTTCTCCCTCAGCCTCCCAGATGATCCATAGTTCATCCAGCTCCAGCTCCAGTTCCCTAATTCGGTTTTTGAGGAGCTGGAGTTGGGTGCACCTCCTGCAGATGTAGTCGACAGGACATGTGAAGTGTCTCTCATCTGCCACATTCTGCAGAGGGAACATGCAACTGGCCTAACATCCATATCCCGCTACGCTGAAAGCCCGCACAGGACTAAACAAAGGAAGAGAAGAAAAAAAAGAGAAACCTGAAAACTTACCGAGCTTACAGGCTCTTAGTAAGGTTAGAGGAGGTGGGTGGGAGGGCGGCCCTATGGTGTAGGGTCTCGGGTTTAGATCTCACTCACTTAAAAAGTTCCCAGCAGTCCTTTGCTCCTCCCTCGCACCTCTCGGCAAATGGAGGCCCCGACACCTGAACTAAGGTCTTTTAGATTAGATTCCTTACAGTGTGGAAACAGGCCCTTCGGCCCAACCAGTCCACACCGACCCCCCGAAGAGTAACCTACCCAGGACCATTTCCCTCCTAACACTAACACTAGTGGGCAATGTAGCATGGCCAATTCACCTGACCTGCACATCTTTGGATTGTGGGAGGAAACCCGAGCACCCGGAGGAAACCCACGCTGACACGGGGAGAATGTGCAAACTCCACACAGACAGTCACACCGAGGCTGGAATCGAACCTGAGACCCTGGTGCTGTGAGGCAGCAGTGCTAACCACTGAGCCACCATGCTGTCCGTTTTTAAACCATTGGACTCACCTTCCCAGAAGTTCTTCACTCCTCCCTCACACCTCTCGGCAAAATTCATTGGCGGAACAGGCTCGAAAGGCTAAATGGTCTACTCTAGTTTCTATGTTCGTGTAAGTTCCAATAAGAACGAATGAGCAAATGTATCCTGAAAATACAAACAGAAGAACAAACAAATTAGGTGCAGAAGTAAGTCATTGCGGCCCTAGAGCTAGTTCCCCTATTCAATGAGATCATGACTGATCTGTTTGTATTCCGATTTTCATATTCCCATCTACATGTAACAACCTTTGCATAATACGAGTCTATTTATGACTGCCTGAAAAACATTCACTTCCACTCCTTCTGAGACACTGTTCAAAAGTGGCACAACCCTCTGAGAGAAAACCTTTCTCCTCACCTCTTTCACAAGGTAGCTATCCCTCACTTTAAAGCAGTAACCCCAACTTCCCAACCCAGTTATGGATTCAGTCATAAGAGGAAACATCCTTTCCATGTCTACCTTGTTAAATCAGTTCCCATAAATTTTAACTATTAGGGTTAAGTAGAATTTTTTATTGCAAATGTAAAGATCAAGCTTTAGTTAATGAACCTTATGCATCTTGGAGGATGGTGTCAGCAGGAATTCATCAACAGAATCTCATACAATCAAACATTTCTGGGGCCAGTAGAAGTTTTGAAATAAAGTACTGATGAACACTGGTAAGAATTGGGGCAAACCCATACTGGATTGAATTATCCTTGCCTGGGTGACATTAACAAGATTAATCTACAACCGAGAATGATATTTGCTTCTTATATTTGCATGAAGAAAGATTGGAATGTGGATAATGAGGTGTTTTATAATATAAAGGTGCTTTTATTTTGTATTCTTCAAAGTCTCACTCTAGTCCAGATGCTTTCCCTGTGTCACTTGAGTAAAATGATGGTAAACCTGTTGATCTCCAGTGGCTGATTATGCGAAGTTACCAAAACAGATCAAGTCATCTTTACATTTTTAAACTCCAATGGAAACAATCCCAGCCTGTCCACCTTATCCCCAAATGACAAAGGAGCAATTCCCAGTTTCAATCTCGTAAACCTCCTTTAAACCACCTCCAATGTATTTTCATACTTCATTAAACAAGCAGATCAAAACTGCACACAATAGTTGAGATGTGATTCCATCCTTGCCCCATATAATTCAAGTATGACGTAATTTATTTTTACATTATCTTTATTCTTCTCCATTACTACTCCAATTTTACCGAATTATAATTAGTCCCACTTGGTGCCAGCAGTCAGGGATATCTTTGACTCAAGCCACAGAGAGGTGGCCGTGGAAACACTTTAGTAGTGGCAGAAACATCCACCTGATTCCCTAATTGCAAAATCTTTTATTGCTGCTATATTCCCAACTTTCCTTACACTAACCCCATTCTGGATCCAGTTTAGCTATCCAGGGTGCCATGAATTTAGCTGTTCCAGTACTCCCTAGAGGAACCATGAATGCGAGCACACTGGTTTGAGAGTGAGATGCAGTGCCTGCTTTGTTCTCTCACGGTCAGCCATTTCCTCTTTCAATCTGCAGGAACCAGCTTGAGAAATATGTTATCCACAAATGTCTCAAACTCTTGAATGTGCCATAGTGAGAGCAGTTGCTGAACAATTTGAATTCCTACTTTAGCTGGTGTCACTTCCTGCACATGTGGCTGAGCAGGATTTTTAAAATTGTATTTGTATTTTTCAGGAGGCTGATGTTCCCTTTCATTCTTTTCCTTCCCGTGCTATAATCTAGAAGCATTTAATACTTACGTATTACTGCCATTTAGTCTCTTGCTTCTTCTCTCAGACCATTCCTTACCTTGTAGAAGAACAGACCAGGCCCACACTGCATCAAATTCCCTGATTCATCAAACTCCTTGAATTAACTATGCTGTTGAGGCAGTATTACATTGAGTTGAACTCTGTGCAAGCTACTTCTTTTACTTCCTAAATTTCCTTTTTAATTCCACTCCTGGCATTTAATATACGCTTCTAGGTTTATCTGCAGCTTTTATTATCTGAAATAAAATTACTTTCTTGCCTTTTCCTTATTCCAAGTTGTATGGTCTTTGACGTCCAGGCTAGCTTTAGATTTGTTAGTATACTCTTTATTTTGTGTGTGTGAACATATTTGTTCTGAATTCTCTTGAATTTCTCCTCTTTAAATATTTCCCACTTCCCTGACACTGATTGATATTCAATTCACTGTTTCCAGTCCATCTTTGCCAAATCGCATCCAAACTTACTAAAGTTGTCATTTCCCAATTTCAAGTCTTTACTCTTTATCTATCCTTGTCCTTTTCCATCACAATTTTAAATGTATCTGAATTGAGGTCACGACAAATAAAATGTTCATCCACTGATACTCCTTCCATCTGGACAGATTAATTTGCAAAGACAATGTGTAATGCCATTGATTCTAAAATACGATAGATTATATTGTAGCTACTATAATTATTGAAAAAAATTTTAAAATCTATTTGATGAGACAAAGGTATTCTGCAAAGAGCTTGATAATTATTAACAGTGCATCATTGTGTTTCTGCTGCTGAAATTTTAGGTAGTTTTTTTATTTCTCTATGGGCAGTATTTTTTGGCCTCCTGTCAGTGGGTTTTAAGGCAGGGAAGATGGATGAGGCCTATAATGTACCCCTACCCACCTCTGCACCAACTGAAACCATTGACTGGCCATTTGAGAAGCATAAAATTACTACTTCCCATGGCCTTTAGGTAGGTGGAAGAGCTTCAGGAATCGGGGGAGCCCTGACAGGTTACTTTGTTTCTGCCTCGAGCAGGAAGGGAATGGTCTAGATTAGAGTGGTGCTAGAAAAGCACAGTAGGTCAGGTAGCATCCGAGGATCAGGAAAATCGACGTTTCGGGCAAGAGCCTTTCATCAGGAATAGAGACAGGGTGCCTGCAGAATGGAGAAATAAATGAGAGGGGGGTGGGGATGGGGAGAAAGTACCATAGAGTACAATAGGTGATTGGGGGTGGGGATGAAGGGGATAGGTCAGAGAGGAGGATGGAGTAGATCGGTGGAAAGGAAGATAAGCAGGTAGGACAGGTCATGAGGGCAGTGTTGAGCTGGAAGGTTAGAGCTGGGGTGAGGTGGGGGAAGGGGAAATTAGGAAACTGGTGAAATCCACATTGATGCCATGGGGTTGAAGTGTTCTGAGGCAGAAGATGAGGTGTTCTTCCTCCAGGCGTTGGGTGGTGAGGGAGCGGCAGTGGAGGAGGCCTAGGACCTGCATGTCCTCGGCAGAGTGGGAGAGGGAGTTGAAATGAGCAGAGCGCTTTAGGGAACATCTCCGGGAGACCCGCACCAATCAACCCCGCCGCCCTGTGGCCCAACATTTGAACAACACAGTCAATTAATGTTTTTGGATGATTTTTAACTCATTTGCTGAATTAGCGTAATGTAATTGAATTTGAAACTGTATTTGACAACGTATCAAATGAAAGGTTATGAATTAAATTCAATATTACGGGGATTTGGAAAAAAAACCTTGAAAATGCCTTAAAGAAGAAAGTCTCTGAAGGGAGAAAGCAATGAGAACTCATTAGAGAAGCTGCATTGGCTGGAGAATGTAATGAATGGAATGCCTCAAGGTTCAACATGGACACATAGCTGTTTTTAATTTACACATAACTGAACAGAGCTCAGAAACGCAATGCAAATTGTCATGTCATTATCTACCTCTTTGCTCCATTTTTCCCACTATCTCCTTAACATACATTTCTCATTTGTCAAACATCCTGTAACTTTCTCTTTGCGCAGCACTTTTTCCCCATTTTCATGCGCCCTTCACCTAATATTATAGTATCTCCTCTCTCTTTACCAGGAATTTATTCCCTTCCCACATTTAACATTTCCCCTTAAGGTTTGTTCATCTCAAGTTTAATGTATCAGGCAGGACTTATTCCTTCTTTGGGCATTTTGAGCACCAGCACATCCAATCACTGTGTTTGTAGTTTATGACGATGTGGAGGTGCTGGTGTTGGACTGGGGAGAAAAGTTAAAAATCACACAACACCAGGTTATCGTCCAATAGGTTTATTTGGAAGCACTAGCTTTCCGAGCGCTGCTCCTTCATCACATAACTAGCTACCTGACCGTCGTTTAAGTAAATGGCCAGCCAGGCCATTAGTGCTGGAAATACACAGAAAGAAGGCATGAGATCACTCAATGTGTTAGCTATTGAATGCAGAAGAGCAAAGCGATGGTAAGTGGAAAGGAGCTCAGATTCCACAACTTGAACAGGAGTACCAAATGTTGAATGCCTCAGCACATTGTGTATGTTGCATGCATACTACAACTAAATGATTATTCTTCAAGTGAGCACAGGTAATGCATGCTGACAGACTGTTCAATTATTGTAGCATCACAGCCAGGTCCTTCCCTTGTCCTTGTCCAATGTCCATTTCTGTACGTTCCAGCAAGTGTCCCTGAACAATAATCAGAAATGGAAAATATGCTTTTCTTCTATTTTATGACTTCATTTCATGCATGTGTCTGTTATTGAACAGTTGATAGCCCACCCAACTTTGAGTTAGATGTCATGGGCTCAAATCTTGCTTCAGGACTCGAACACAGAAATCCAGGCTGACACTCCAGTTGTAGATATTAATCTAAAATTGCTGGGTTAGCTGAAAGGAAACTTAATGAAATGAGAGACAAATCATATGAGGCCAGGTGATGACCTAATGATTAGAAAGGATGCTGGTTGCTTTAATGTGTTTCTGTGCTTTGCTGAAGGAACATGTCTGTGGTTCAACCAAGTATTGTAATTCAACAGCAATGGACTGAACTGTCACAGTATCTCTGGAAAAGCAAACGTTCTGATTAAAGCGGACACGGTGAATCAGATGTGACAATGTGGATTATTTATCAGTTAACAATTTGTGATTGCTATAGAATTGTGCTATGTAAATATCACACGGTTGATTTGTTGATACACAAGTGGTGAACAGCATCCGCAGGCTAAAGCTGAGGTCAAATTTCATTAAAGCGTGTGATGTGTATTCTTTCGAAGGAGACATAAGCAAGTCCGAAAGTATTAATTGATCAAACCAACAGTAGTAGCTGAAACTTCTGTGACATTTGCCAGTTGTCAAATTGATCTTTTGCTGGAGACTAGACAGTGTGAAAGGTTGACCGATCAGCTTATTTGTATGGTCAGAAAGGTATAAAGAAAGCTTGACTCAGAGAACTGGCTCAGGAATGATAATCATCTGATCATAGGCTGGAGGATGGGATGGAGCAGGCTGATTACCTGTTCTAATCTAATCCTCAGGAAAGTCCACATAAACAGGTTCAAATGTGATTGTTTCTGCGGCATTTCCTTTGCTATGACAGTGACTATCCTTCAAAGGTAATTAATGCCTGCAACAAACTTTAGGTCATCCTGGGATGGTGAAAGATACCATATTGGTAGAAATATATGCTTTTAGAAAGTATTTGAAAAAAAATGTTTGGATATCTTTTTTAAAAGAAACTATAATTTCAATTGAAATGGGATTAGATGATTTACATTGTTTTGGATAAAGAGAAATACAATAAGCTTGTGGGGCTAGATGATCTCTTCCTGCCTCTGTGTTCTTCCAATCTCTCGCTGTGATAATAGGAGGAATGCTGGAAAAATGACCTAAATGAACATTTACACACATCTTGAGTTTTTTTTTTCAATTGTGTTTTGCTTGGAAATTTGGGAAGTTCAGTGCAAGTTTTAATCGGTATTATATTCATCCATTTAAGAAATATTGGGATAGTAAAGATGATTAAGGTATAGTGGCTATGTTTAATCCAGAAGCTCAGGCTAATGCTTTGGAGACATAGGTTCAAATCTCACCATGGCCAAGAATGGAAATTAAATTCAATATTAAATGTAGAAGATAAAGATAGTTTCAGAATTGATGGCCACGAAAACTATCATGACTTCACTTAAAACCCACCTCCTACACTTATATACTTCAGAGAGGGAAATATGTCATTATTGCCTCGTTTGACCCTACATGTGACTCCAGAGCTACAGTAATGTGGTTACATTTTAACTGCCTTCAGAAAAGGCCCACCAGGGCCACTTAATCCAAGGACAATTGAAACATAAATGTTGTTTAGATTACTTACAGTGTGAAAACAGGCCCTCCGGCCCAACAAGTCCACACCTTCCCACCGAAGCGCAACCCACCCATTCCCCTACATTTACCCCTTTACCTAGCACTATGGGCAATTTAGCATGGCCAATTCACCTGACTTGCACATCTTTGGACTGTGGGAGGAAACCGGAGCACCCGGAGAAAACCCACGCAGACTCGGGGAAAATGTGCAAAACTCACACAGTCAGTCACCTGAGTCAGGAATTGAACCCGGGTCTCTGGCGCTGTGAGGCAGCAGTGCTAACCACTGTACCACCGTGCCGCCCACTAACAGTTCTTAACAGCGACACCCTTAAAGAGTGCTAATAGAAATTGTGAATTTTAATTGTAATTTTTTTTATCCATTGACTACAAATAATTAGAATTAGACTATTTCAGTAATTCAAAACCATCTCACATTCATTGTAATGGGAAATCATTAAACCACATTTTTTCACGATGAGCAAGATGAGACATGATGCAGGCTTGCAGAAAGCTGGATGCTTCACAGGTAGTCACATCTTAACAAGAAGAGCTGCAAAGACATTCGTTGAGACTTAGAGATCAGAACTGCTGCAGAGACAGTGAGAAGGCATCTTGTTTAAAACAAATAAGATGATCCACAGATATGGGAGGTGAGCCATATGTTTCTTATATGTTCTCTTCATGTGAAGGTAAGTTGTGCTGTTGGAGCTAAGTGAATCTGATGGTTACGTTTTGTAGATACACCATACTGTGAAACCAAATAGCTTATCATGTGAGCCCTCATCTCACCAAGCATTTTCTTGGTCTATCTCCAAAGAAGTTAAAGTAGGAAATCTTTAAAACATACATTGTAAAGGAAGGTATTGGTATATCCTTGAGGAGTGATGGTTCAGTGGTATTATCACAGGGTTAACAATTCAGAGATGCAAGCAATGCTTTGGAGATCGAGGTTTGAATCTCACCATATTAGACAGTGGAATTGAATTTTAAAAAATCTGGCATTAACAGTCATTAAATGATGTTCAGAAACTAATTTGCAATTGTTAAAACTCAACTGAGGTTTAAAAATGGAAATTAAAATCTCATTGTTTCTTTAACTATCCTGACCTGGATCATACATCTTCAGAACCATAGCAATGTGGTTGACTCTTAACTGTCTTCTGAAATGGGCTGGTAGTTGTATCTCACCTCAGAGGTGAGGTGAGAGTGACAGCCCTTGACATCAAAGTTGCATTTGAATGAGTGTGTCATCAAGGAGCCCTGGCAGAACTGGCATCAATGGGTATCAGGGGGCAAGCTCTCCATTGGTTAGAGTAATACCTGGCACATAGGATGATGGTTGTGATTGCTGAGATCAGTCATCTCAGCTCCAGGACATCTCTGCAGGAGTTTCTAGAATGTCCTAGGCCCAACCATCTTCAGCTGCTTCATCAATGAACTTCCCTCCACCATAAGGTCAGAAGTGGGTATGATCACCGATGATTACACAACCTTTAGTAACGTTTGCAACTTCTCAGATACTGAAGCAATTCATGTTCAAGTACAACAAGATCTGGACAGTATCCAGACTTGGGCTGACAAGTGGCAAGTAATATTTGCACCACACAAATGACTATCACCCATATGAGACAATTTAACCACTGCCCCTTGATATTCAATGGTGTTACTGTCACTGAATATCCTACTATTAACATCCTGGGGATTACCATTTATCAGAAGCTAAACTTGACACATCACATAAACACAGTGGCTACATTAGCAGGTCAGAGGTTAGAAATTTTGTGACGAGTAACTGGGGAAGCTCCTGACTCCCCACGGCCTGTCTGCTATCTACAAGGTACCAACCAGGAGCACAATGGAATATTCCCCACTTGCCTGGATGAGTGAGCTGCACTCAAAAACCATCCAGGCCAAGGCAACCTAATTGGCATCACATCCACAGACATTCACTCCCTCCACCACTGATGCTCAGTAGCAGCAGTGTGTACTATCTTAAGATGCTTTGCAGAAATTCACCAAACAGGGCCTTTTTGGGTTAGTAAAAGTGCATGTTCAGAAGGCAGGTTTAATTCAGAGGCACCAACATACTGCTTTTGTCCTGGCAAAGGGAACGTGAAGTCTGAAGGCCACAAGTTAAAATAAACAGATTGTCACATTTGCCCAGCCATATAATATAAAAGCAAAATAATGTTGATGCTGGAAATTTGAAAGATACACAGAAAATTCTAGAGATACTCAGCAAGTCTGGCAAAATATGTGGAGAGAGATACAGAGTTAACATTTTGAGTCCAGTATAACTCTCCTTCAGAATGGTTGTTAGCTTTATCAAGGAATGTACAGCAATGAAGACAGAATGCTAATGACCTTCTCCTGTCTGCCAGAATAATTAGGAGAAAGTGAGGACTGCAGATGCTGGAGATCAGAGCTGAAAATGTGTTCAGAAATTTTTCCTGAAGAAGGGCTCATGCCCAAAACGTCGATTCTCCTGCTTCTTGGATGCTGCCTGACCTGCTGCGCTTTTCCAGCAGCACATTTTCAGCTGCCAGAATAATTACCCACCATTGTCTGTCCAATACTCTCAGACTTTGTCTATCTCTGCTCCTGTACTCATGCCTCACCAAGACTCATGCTCAACCTTCTAACTATTAAATGAAACATCTTCCTTCACTCACTGTCACACCTCAACAATCACCCGCACTATTCCTACTTGCCCTCGATGCTGCCTTCTCACCCACTCAGGACCTCTCAACCTGAACCAAAGTAGCTTCTCCCTTGGTACCTGCTTCTCTTTTATTCTGTGAGAAAACCAGCCCTTAGTTAGGGCAGAAAGAGTCAAGACAGATGGTGAGCTGCCTGGCATTTGGCTCTTCATCCTGACTCAGAGAGTCCAAAGTGGCTAATTGATTATTTCCAAGCCCCTGGACTAGCCTGTCTTCAGTTTCCCAAGCCTTATGTAAGGCTACTTTTCTTTTTTGACAAAATTTCTCTTGCTATCTCAATTTCTAAGCTCCAATTTAATTTGTCTTACCTGTCATACTCCTTGCATTAAAACAAATACACTTCAGATTGCCAGTCCTGCAGTGAACAGTGACCTCTCCATGTCAATTTTTCCTATTAGCCTTAGTTGCTGACTCCTCCTCAGTTATTTCACTTGCTAACCTATTGCTCTGGTTCTTGTGTCCGTGTCACATGAGGTTAAACCCTGAAGGCAGGCAGAGCTCTCAAAGAATGCAAAGAGAGCAGGAAAGAGCTCAAACAAGAATTAGGAGGGCTAAAGGGGCTCTGAGGTGTCTTTGGCAAGCAGGAGTAAGGAAAATCCCGAAGCCTTTTAATGGGGAAGTCAAAGGGTAATGCATGAAGACAGAGGAAGTGGGTGAACTCCTTAACAAATACTTTGCATCAGTATTCACAAAGGAGAAGATCATGGTGGGTGGTCAGGGTGAAGTTAGACAAGCATCGAGAACCTGATGGGATCTATTCCAAAAGCTGAGGAAGGCTAGTGAGGAAATGTCGGAGGACTTGCACAAAATCTTTGTATCTTCATTAGTCACTGGAGAGGTCCTAAAATATGAAGACTTTGAAGAGTGTGCAAAAATGTTTTACCAAGATTTTGCCTTCTTGGACGGTATTAGTTATTAGGAGAGCGGTTTGTTTTCACTTGAACCTCGAAGGATGAGGGGTTACCTGATAAAAGTTTACAAATTATGAAGGACATGGATAGAATGGATAGTCACTCTTTTTCCTAAGGTAAAAATGTCAATTTTTAGGGGATACAGGTTTAAGGTAAAAGAGGTAAGTTTAAAGAAAATGTGAGAGGCAAGTTTGTTTTTATACAGTGGGTGATGTGCCAGGACTGTATTGCCAGACGAGGTGATGGAGACAGGTACAATCACAATGTTTGAAAGGTACATAAATGGGCAAGGAATAGAGGGATATGGACCACATTGAAGCCAATGGCCAATGGGCTGATGATTGGCTTTTTTGGAAAGGCAAATCAGAGTCGGACTTATACGCTTAATGACAAGGTCCTGGGGAGTGTTGATGGACAAAGAGACCTTGAAGTCCAGGTTCATAGTTCCTTGAAAGTGGAGTTGCAGGTAGATAGGATAGTGAAGAAGGTGTTTGATATGCTTTCCCTTATTGTACAGGTCACTGAGAATAGGATTTGGGAGGTCATGTTGTGGCTGTACAGGACATTGTACAGTTAGACCACTTTTGGAATATTGGGTGCAATTCTGGTCTCTCTCCTATCGGAAGGATGTTGTGAAACTTAAAAGGCTCAGAAAAGATTTACAAGGATGTTGCCAAGGTTGGAGAATTTGAGCTACAGGGAGAGGCTGAAGAAGCTGGGCTGTTTTCCCTGGAGCGTCAAAGGATGAGGGGTGACTTTATAGAGGTTTATAAAATCACAAGGAGCATGGACAGGGTAAATTAATGAGATCTTTTCCCTGGGTTGGGGGGTCCAGAACTAGAAGGCAAAGGTTTAGGGTGAGAGGGGAAAATTTAAAAGAGACCTAAGTGGCAACTTTTTCCCGCAGAGGGTGGTGCGTATATGGAATGAGCTGCCAGAGGAAGTACAATTACACCATTTAAAAGGCATCTGGATAAGTATATGAATAGGAAGAGTTTAGAGGGACATGGGTTAAGTGCTGGCAAATGGGAGTAGATTAGGTTCGGATATCTGGTCGCATGGACGAGTTGGACCAAAGGTCTGTCTCCATGCTGTACGATTCTATGACTCTCTAAAGGTTTTTAGTTAAGAAAGGCATCATGTGTCAACACAGTGTAGTTGGGCTGAAGGGCGTGTTGCTGTGCTATCCTGTTCTTTGATCTTTGTTTGTTTATTACAACCCAAAGTTGATGCCTTACTGATGGTAACTGTGAAATCAGAGGTGAAAACTGCTGTCATTTGGCTCTTCAGCCTGACTGTTTGATAAGACTCCTGACCGACCTTACAAATAAAACAGAATATAATGTGAAACTGTTGTTCTGCAGCATCATATCCTGAGAGACTGATATGAATGTTATTTAACCTTTATGTCCAGCCCTATGCTATGAGTGAATGCTATGTACTCTCATAAGTTTGCTGTATTTGTTTTCCCATGTGTAATTTAATGTTCTCTGTAATTTGTTGTGAATTCAGGTTTAATTTACATGGAATTTGATTTATGTTAAAATAAAAGCTACACAAAGTAATGTTTTCTTCATGCTTTGTTCATTTGGCGTTTATGTGGTGAATTGGGTATTTTGATTTTCAGTTTCCCTATGGAGAATGTAAAAGTTATAGCTTTCAAAAAGTTTTACCTTTCTGATAAATGGAAATGTAACAGTCTGTATTATGACTTTATGTGTCAATAAATCGACTTGCCAATGTGCATAGTCTCAGTCTAAGTCTTTCTAACTATTTATTTCTATAATGCTGACATACAGATGCATGGAGCCATATATTAATTTGTGCATTTGTGAATTTAGCCAATAATGGTTAGTCCAATGCTATATTTCAGGAAATTTTATTTAGGTCATAAATACTACATATTCGAGTAGAGCAGCAACTTTACAGGTATACTATAGCTCTTGTTTCCATCACAAGTCACACTGGACCACATTATAGAGTCATAGAGATGTACAGCATGGAAACAGACCCTTCGGTCCAACCCGTCCATGCCAACCAGATATCCCAACCCAATCTAGTCCCACCTGGCAGCACCCAGCCCATATCCCTCCAAACCCTTCCTATTCATATACCCATCCAAATGCCTCTTAAATGTTGCAATTGTACCAGCCTCCACCACATCCTCTGGCAGCTCATTCCATACACTTACTACTCTCTGTGTGAAAAAGTTGCCCCTGAGGACTCTTTTATATCTTTCCCCTCTCACCATAAACCTATGCCCTCCAGTTCTGGACTCCCCCGACCCCAGGCAAAAGACTTTGTCTATTTATCCTATCCATGCCCCTCATAATTTTGTAAACCTCTAAGGTTCACCCCTCAGCCACCGACACTCCAAGGAAAACGGCCCCAGCCTGCTCAGCCTGTCTCTGTAGCTCAGATCCTCCAACCCTGGCAACATCCTTGTAAATCTTTTCTGAACCCTTTCAAGTTTCACAACATCTTTCCGATAGGAAGGAGTAACTGTTACTGTCTTCATCCTGATCACAATCCCGTTATACATTTCTTTGCCAAATGAAGGCAAGCTGAATCACATGATGTTATAATGTTAAGATATGCATTAGTTATGCGATGATATTAGATAAATCATTGATATATTTTGATATGTGAGTATAACTAAATTAAATCAACCATAAAATGTTAGTCCACCTACTAATCCTACAGTTTCCCCACAATGAGGCTGAAAATGTCTGGCATTTGATGCCTCACATATTCGTTTTCCTCTGCAACTTAAAGTTGTAGTTGCAATGCCTCATGACCCTTCCAATTGGAGAGCAAGATAACTTCAAGCTTTCTTTACAAGTACCTTAAAAACTGAAAGATGCTACAACTTACATTCATTTGACAAAGAAATGTACCATCAGGATTGTTTTTAGTGAACTACAGATCAATTCAGATAGGCCATTCGACAACTCAGGAGCAGATGGGCTTGAGCCGGGACTGACCTGGCTGAGGAGTAGGGACAGTACCACCACACTACAAAACATTGAGTTGATCCCACAACCCCTTGCTTTAGGAGGTACTTGAATTTAAGTACCATTATCTTCCATGGTGTGGTTCAAATCTACGTATCAAATCTTAACCTGAATCTCTGATTTACTAGTGTCGTGATATTTCCATCCTGCCACATCTAACCATTAAAATAAAATCAAGCTGCTGAGGTAATGATATAACATAAACCCAGAGTAGATAGGAAGTAGGGGAAATTCCTAATGTAGAGTTAGGGCACAGGTGCCTTGTAAGCAGAGAACACTCTGCAAACTAGTTAGCTAATTAACAAGTTAGAGCTGCTCATAGGCTACTTCAATGGATATTTTCTAATCAACCTATTCTGAGATATTATTCCACTGCCCCACAAGAACACAAACTGTTGGCTATTTACTCTCTCCAAGCCACAGCCCACAGCATGATCATTTCCATCCTATTACATTCTGATTGGTCTCGGCAAGGCCGGGCTTATTGCTAATTGGTTTAAGGGATGCAGGATAAATCTCTAATTGACTGATAAGATTGATCGATATTGACTAATGTCACGTTCACTTTCTTCTGACTTCTTCCACAAATGATTAATTATCCTTGGGTTCACCATTTCAATTAAGTTTTATTATTGCTACTTTACTAAAGTTGAGGAGCATTTTAAATGCTTGTTGTCTCTGTTAAAGAAAAAAAAGGGAGGCATATGAAGTTAGGACTTCTTTCACAAACCTCAGTCAATGTGGTGAAGATCCCATTGAATCAAACTCTTATTTATCACTGGCCATTCACTTTTGTTTTTCCCTTAGTTCCAATTGATTTAATTTCAGCTGTGTTTGACTGTCGGAAACAGTTTATATTATCATTTACACTGAATAAAGTAAACCTAACACAGAAAATATGAATCTCGACATATTATTTTAAACTTTAAAGGATTACAGAAGTATAACCTTAAAAAGATTGTTACAACGGAAATTCTAAGACAAAGGTTACATTTAGTCAACTGCTATACTTCAAAGACACCAATAGAAGGTCACAGCTGTAGTTATGATTCCTTGATAAGGATTAACAAGCCCAACAGAATACCTTCTCTGTCTTACAGGACATTTGTAGTCCAGTGGTAGTGTCCCTACTTTTGAGGAAGGAGGCCTGGAACTGAGTCCCATCTGCTCCAGAGCTGTGTAATAACATCTCTAAACAGGTTGATTAAAAATATCTCCCTATCTCTGAGCCAGGAGGACTTGGTTCAAGGCCCACCTGCTCCACAGATTTGTAATTGCATCCCTGAACATGACTGATGAAAAATACATACCTTCTCGGTCTTATTCAACCTTGGAAATCTGATCTGAAGTGAAACAAAAACCTCTCACCCTTGCAGCTATAAGTCTGAACTTTATGTTATTGCCGTCACTCTGTTCACAATCCCATTGTACATTTCTTTGTCAAGTAAAGTAAGCAGAGTCACATGATGTTACATTATTGTCATAGTTGTGGATATGTTCGCCGAGCTGGGAAGTTGATTTGCAGATGTGTTGTCCCTGTCTCGGTGACATCTTCAGTGCTTTGGCACCTCCTGTGAAGCGCTGCTGTACTGTGTCCTCTGGTATTTATTTGGTTCCATTCCTGCTGCTTCCAGTTGCTCATTGTAGCAGCCAGTATATTGGGTCTCAGTCAATGTGTTTGTTGATGGAATCTGTGCATGAGTGCCATGCTTCTAGGAATTCTCTGGCTGTCCTCTGTTTAGTTGTTCTATGATTGTTGTGTTATCCCAGTTGAATTTGTGGTACTTGTCATCTGTGTATATGGCTACGAGGGATGGCTGGCTGGAGTGTTTAGTGGCTAGTTGGTGTTCGTGCTAGTTGTCTGCCTGTTTCTCCTATATAGTATTGCATGCAATCGTTGCATGGAATCTTGTAAATTATCTTTGTCTTGCACATGACATGTATATGGTCTTTTGCTCTGATGAGTTATATAAGGTACCGTGGCTAGTGAGTTAGGTTGTGGCATGTTCTTGTCATATTGTTTGCCTGTTAGGCATCTGTGCATGAAGTTGCAGGGATGTCCGCTCTTGGCGAAGGCTCTACAGAGGTGTCCTAGTTCTTCTCTTCATAGGTCGGGAGTGCTGCAGTGTGTTGTAGCCATTTTGAACAGGGTCCTAATGCAGCTTCTCTTGTTGCAGATGATTGCTGTTGTAGAGGATCTGGTCCATGTGTGTGGCTTTTGTCATGAATTCACCATTCTGTGTTCTTTCTACCATCATATTCAGGAATGGGAATTGATTGTTGGTTTCCTCTTCTCTCATAAATCTGATCCCTGTGAGCATGGTGTTTATAATCCAGTGTGTGCTCTTGATTTCTGTTCTCTTAACGAAAGTGTCACCACGTATCTGATCCAGAGTTTGAGTTAGGTTTGTGGGAGGGCTGTTTATTCCAATCTTTGCATCACTGCTTCTCCTATGAGCCCAGAGACGGGTGAGCCCCTAGGTGTCCCATTGATCTGTTCATGCATTTGGTTGTTGAATGTGAAGTGCGTTGTCAGCAGGTCTAGTAGTTTGAAGTTCTTTTGCTAGTTTATGTGGTGGAGCTCCTGGGAGTGCCACAATGGGTCTAAGTGGTATGTCAGGTTTGTATACATTGGATAATCTGTAAAATCTTGGTATGATGCTTTCAGGTTTAATCCTCTGTAGGTCAATCCTGGTTATCAGCCCATTTGTTTGTAGGTTCTGTAGTGAGTTTCTTTATCTGTTGGTTAGCTGCGGCATGAGGTCACACTCCATCTGTAGATAGGTATGGTATTTCATGTAGTTTCTCTGCTTTCTGAAGATATTCGGTCTTGTCAATTATAAACATCACTTTGCCCTTATCCGCTGATACAATGATTATGTTCTTGTCATTTTTGAGTGTTTTTAGGGCTTCTCTCTCTTTGGTGTTAAGGTTGTTCATTTGACTTTTCTTCGTTAGTAAGAATACAATGGTTTGACTATTTGCTGTGTCTCTTCAGTTCATCATTAGTTCTGAGCATATACTCTGGTGCAGCTAGGAAGTCTGTTGTTTTTGCGTCCCAGTGTTTGTAGTTGAATCCTTTGGCGGTTTCTGTGCCTGTAAGCTGTCTGTTGGAGAGGAATTTTACCCAGGTATCTGTCGCGTTAACTTCTCTGCTGTTGTTTTGCTTAGTCATTTTGTCCTGTAGTGCCGTTCTCCTTCTATATGCAGTTCTGTCCTGTCCTATGGTGATGGCCTGTTTGATTGTCACAGTCCACTTCTGATTGGTTGTTCTTGAAATTAACTATTTGTGGTGTGCAATTTCTTGTCTGTACCTATATAGTCTCATGTGTTCGTCCTTAATCATAACCTGGATCATCCTGAGACCATTTTGTCTGACTGTTTTTCTGGCTTGGTTTGTTGGTTAGTGGTCTGTATCTGACACAGGGTGATAGTATTTGATTCCTTCAGCATCCACGTAGTTCGTAGGTAGCGCTTAGGCAGTTGGCAGTATTAAGCTATGCATTGATTGTATGATAATATTAAATGAATCAATTGATATACTTTGATATGATAACTAAACTAAATCAATCATAAAATGTTAGTTTATCTATCACTACTACAACTTCCCCAAAATGAGGCTGAAAATACTTGCCATTTGATGTCTCACATAATAATTCTCATTTTCATCTTTCAGTTGGAGTTGGAGACTATTTCTTGTGATTCTCTTTTGCTGATAGCATGTTTCGCAAAGTGGGCATGTGCAGAGCTTTCCACATGCGCAATGTCAACCTTTTGGAGACACAGCCACTGCAGTCACCTGCAGCAGTTGTGAGGCAGCACATACTGATAATTACACTGGAATGCGGACACATGCAAACTTTCAATACCATATTTAAATCTGATGTCCATCCTTTCATCCACTTTTTTCCAACCTGCTGGCAGAGTGGGAAAGCCATTAGTCATTAATTACCAATTCATAGCACACAATCACTGTGGTCAATTTTAAATCCCTTTGCTGTGTTGAATGCCTCAATTGAACCATGATTTGGAGATGCCAGTGTTGGACTGGGGTGTATAAAGTTAAAAATCACATAACGCCAGGTTATAGTCCAACAGGTTTAAGTGGATGCGCTAGTTTTCAGAGCGCCGCTCCTTCATCAGGTGGTAGTGGAGGACGCAATTGTAAAACACAGCATTTATAGCAAAAGTTTACAGTGTGATGTAACTGAAATTATACATTGAAAAAATACCTTGATTGTTTGTTAAGTCTCTCATCTGTTAGAATGACCATGTTAGTTTCACTTCTTTCATATGTAAATCACAAAACTTTGTTTTAAAAGTTACGTTCTCAGGTTAGCTATAACAATTGGTGTCAGCCCAGATAAGATGTTAAGATGTTGAAGGTGTTAGCCCCCTGTGTTCTGCTGTCTGTGTCATAATGTTTATACTGATTCTAATCTAAAAAGTGAGTTAACAGAGTCTTACTTGGATTCATGCAGATTTTGAGCAAAGTACAATGTAACTCTGCAAGTACAAATTCACTCCACAAACATATATGTGTATGTGTGCATGTGGGTTTTTGTTTCTGTGTGTGTGTGTATGTGTCTGTGGTGGGGGGTTGTGAGTGTCTATGAGAGAGAGTGCATAAATGTGTGTGTGTGAGTGTAAAAGGGTCTAAGTCTGTGAGAGGGTGCATGTGTACGTGTGGGAGTGTGTGTGTCTGCTGGAATGTGTGTGTCTGTGTGCGTGTCTGGGGTGGGGGGTTGTGAGTGTCTGTGAGACAGAGTGTATACCAGACTTTCACGCAGTACATTCCAGACTCTAAGTACTTGATATGTGAAAAAGTTTTCTCTTACCTCATTTCTTTCACAAAACACTTAATAACTATATCCTCTGGTTCTCAACCTGTTTACAAGCAGGAACAGTTTCTCCCTAAATACTCTGTCCAGGCCCCCATGATTTTGAAAACTTCTCTCAAATCTCCTCTTCGCCTTTGACATTCCCAGGAAAATAATCCCAAATTCTTTAATCTTCCGTCATAACTGAAATATTGAATCCCAGGAAACATTCTCATAAGTCTCTTCTGCACTTTTTCCAAGTTTTTACATTTTACATTCACATCCTGCCTACTGGGGATAGACAGAACTATACCCAAAACGCCAGCTTAGGTCTAAACAGTGCCTCATATACCTTCATCACGATCTCCTTTCTTCGTACTCCACGACTACTGATGAAACTTAGAATACAGTATGGTTTATATAATATTCTAATAGGTGGACAAGCCAGATGCAGTGACGATATTTTCCCTGGTTGAGGTGTCTATAACCAGGGGACTCAGTCTCAGAATACAGGATAGACCATTATGACTGAGGTGAGGAAATTGTTTTTCATTCAAAGAGTAGTGAACCTATTGAATTTTCTACCACGGATGGCTGTGGAAACCAAATCACCGAATATATTCAAGAGAAATGGATCTAACTGTGTGGGGTTTGTATGTTCTCCCCATGTCTGTGTGGGTTTTTGCTAGGTGCCCCAGTTTTCTCCCACAGTCCAAAGACATGCAGGTTAGGTGGATTGGCCTTGGTAAATGCAGGATTGTGGAGATAGAGTGAGGGCTGGGTCTAGGTAGAATGTTCTTCAGGGGCTCAGTACAGACTCGATGTGCCAAATGGCCGTTTTTCCGCACTGTAAGGATTCTGTGATTCTTCAAATAAGAAGTCAACATTGGTTTACCGTTGTATAAGATGAGGGATGGTGTATGTGGGTGAAAATATTGCAGTCAACTTCAAGTATGTGACCTGGTAGGAGAAGGTTGTAGTGGCAGAGATGGAGTGAGTGTGAGATAACAGAGAGAAGAGTGTCACACTTACCCTGGTGAAGTGGAGAGGGTCATTGACCTATTTTCTGCATTGTTGGCCATTCCTCCACACCCTGGAGATGGCACTGACCCAGGTGCAACCTCAGACCAGGCTGGCAGGGTCTGATGACATGATTTCCTCTGCCAGATTCCAGAATGAGGGTGTGTCTCCTCTGGGCTACCCCATTCACCAGGACCTTCAGGACCCTGTCAAAGAACACAGTAATCAATGCCTTCCCTGGACTGTTCCAACTCTGTCTTTGACTGAACAGCATAGCTTCAGAATGCCAGTATTTTTCCAGGGAATAAAATAGGTTGTTCAAGACGGCAATGGCGAAAGAGATGCCAGTGTTTTGGCGGATATCTGCTGGGTGTCAAGTGATGAGTGGGAACATGGCATGGTAAGATGTTTGGAAAATGGGGATGAGAGAATTTGGGGAAATTAGATGGGGCGGCGCAGTGGCTCAGTGGTTAGCACTGTTGCCTCACAGTGCCAGGGGTCTGGGTTCGATTCTAACCTCCGGCGTCTGTTTGGGTGGAGTTTGCACATTCTCCCCATGTCTGTGTGGGTTTCCTTCAGGTACTCCGGTTTCCTTCCACAATCCAAAGGTGTGCAGGTTAGGTGAATTGGCCATGCTAAGTTGCCCACAGCATTAGTCAGGGGAATGGGTCTGGATTAGTTACTCTTCGGAGGGTCGGTGTGGGCATGTTGGGCTAAAGGACTATGAAGTTGGATGTTATGGGAGTACAGTGGGTAATTAATATGGTGGGTTTGGTAAGAAACCTTACTAGGCCTTCTTGTGAAAAACCTTCCAGAATGCTTAAAGCCATTCAAAAGTAACACATAAGATACAGCCCAAAGTAAACAACTAATTGGACAATTGGCAGGGAGGTGAATCATTAAGCTGGTTGGGATTTTCTTTTGCATAATTTCTGAAGCATAAACATAGACTAGTGCATAACCAAAACCAAGAAACACATCCGTTCCTAAGGAGACATATTTAATATAGGATTTGGATAAAGTCAATGCAATTCTATAGACAATTAACTCCAAAGCGTTGCTTTTTTCTGACATTATTTTTGACTCAATGTAAACGATGGTAAAGGTTCACCATTATGTTTGACCTGATACAATTTATAGACAAGCAAAGTGGGAGAAAATAATTGTTAATGAGCTGAGATTATAACCCATATCCACTCCATCACAAAGATCAAATGCTACCAAAAATATCAACTTAAAAATTCTGTGGTAGATTTATTCTAAGCCAAACAATCTTATCAGAGATTAAACTGAAGCTGGGGCTGCAATATTTGATAGCAATTTGAATACATACTGTAAAACCATAAGTCTTCCAGAACTGGATAATGCTGTTCAACCCATCAATCTGTCCCATACATTTCTTCGCATGAGCCAACTTGACTAAATCCATTCCTCTATTTGTTTCCCATATCCCCTCGTGTTCCTCTTTTATATGAAAACTTCTAATTACCATTTAAACTAATGTGTTGATGCTACTTCAATAGCTTTTTGTGACAGAAAATATTACCATCTAACAGATGTTCTGCAGCAACTTCTGGAGCATGGAAGAATGTAAGAAGTAACACCATGTGCTGCCCATTGAGCCCTTGAGCCTGCTTTATCATTCACTAGGATCATGGCTGACCATCCATCTCAGTTGCATATCCCCATTGTTATAGACCAGACCAAACCCTATCACAATATTCAGAAGATAATCTAGACACTAACTTTTTCTTATTTTAAAGATAAATGTAAGGTGTTATGTTCCAGGTACAATTTGATTGGTGAAACTAAAGGATTTAAAGCAAAACACAGTTTATTCATCGTCTATAGTTAAAAACCCCAAGACAAAGATGGAGTTGGAATAACCTAACTCTACTGGAAAACTTAACAGAAAAATAGATACAGTAACTATCAGTCATTAATTGTTCCAATATAGCAACATCCCATAAACACACTCTTGGAAAAAAGCAAATTCAGAAATCAGATTGTCTCACATTCAGCTCCAAGTAGAGAGCCCCCAGCTTGTGTATATAACTGAGAGATTTTTTTAAAAAGCACCCCAACAGCAACTGCTGAAAACTAAAACCAAAAGTCCTGGTTCTGTGAGAGCTTGACTACACCCATTCAGGCTACTTCTGTTGTTCCAACTTTTATTTTAAAAAGTCAAGCCCGAACAAACTGTGCATTCTAGTGGCTCTGGTAGACTGCTCATCACTTCCACCTTATAACCTCTCTTCAAAAACAGCCAGGACAAAATAACCTCTGAAAGCCATAGTATTGTCACACCATCTCTATGATTCCCTTAGTATTCAAACATAACATTCAAATTCACCAAAGATATTTAGACAGTACTTCCAAACCCATGACCACTTCCATCTAGAAGGACAAGGGCAGCAGATACATGGGAATGCCACCACCTGCAAGTTCCCTCCAAGCCACTCACCATTCTGATTTGGAAATATATTGCTGTTCCTTCATTATCATTGGGTCAAAATCCTGGAAATCCCTCCCTAATGGCATTCTAGATCTGCCTACAGCAGTTCAAGAAGGCAGCTCACCACCAACTTCTCAAGGGCAACTACAGATGGGTAATCAATGCTTTCCAGCCAGCAACATCACAATCCATGGATGAATATATTTAATGATAGAGAGTCACAGCTCATTGCAGGAGATTCTCTTTTTAACAGTGCTACATGGTTAACCCTTCGATGTGAGACTGTGAACCTAGTTCTAGACATCCCAGCCAGAGGAAGTATTCTCTCAGGAGAATGGTGCTATGTTGCTGCATCATAGCTGCATGAAACAACTCCTTTAATCTGTTACTCAAGTTTGAGATTCCAGGATAATTTAATGTATACTGGGTACATTTCAAATCCAAAGGTGATGGCCTTTGGACTATTTGTTTATTATGTGCAATACAATGCAAGCAATAATCTGATCGGTATAGGTATTATCCTGTGGGATAGCTTGCGCATTGAAAAAATAGCAATTTACAAGATTAGAAATAAGACCACCAGATAGTATGTCGAGCTTTAGGAGTCATTGTGCATATTGGCCAATGAAGGCAGGCATATGGTGATCAGTAGGGGAGAACCCATTAACAAATTGCTCAACTAGCAACTCAAGGAAATGGAGGGAATTTGCACGTTGGGTGGGGGACATGAAAGTTTGTAAGGGAATTCTTACGTGGAGTTGGAGATTCAAATGTAACAAAGTATCATCTATGTTTTGGAAACATGTCTAGAGTTGGAGGTTAGGTTTCATTCAACCAAAAGGTTGTTTCTCATGGAAATATTCGAAACAGCTGAGGGTAGAGAGGATCCCACTGCAACACCATTTATTTGAGTGCACATGTTGTCATTAACATTCAGACTGGTTCAGTTAGGATTATATTCGCTAGAGTTCAGAAGAATGAGGGGAAATCTCAAAGGAACCTATAAAACTGTAATGGGTGAGAGTAAACACAGGAAAGGTATTCCCACCATGTGGGAGGAGTCCACAATTAGGAGTCATAGTCCAGTGTCCGAGGCCTTGGGCAGCAGCCTCATCAAGACCTTCCATCCATCATAAGGTCAGAGGTTGAAATGTTCACCAATGATTGTACAATTTTCAGCACCATTCACAACTCCTCAGATACTGTAGCAGACCATGCCCAAATGCAGCAAGACCTGAATTATATACAGAGATGAAAAGTATCAAATAACGTTTGCATCACACAAATGCCAGGCAATGATCATTTTCATTAAGAGGCAATTTAACCATCAGTCCTTGACATTGAAAGCATTGCCATCACTGAATTCCCAAGACTAAAATCCTGGGGATTATTATTGACCAGTGACTGAACTGGATCAGCTGTATAAATACTGTGGTGAAAAGAGCTAGGAATCAAAAGAGTAGTAACTCACTTCCTGAGTCTGGAAAGCCTGTCCATTATCTGCAAGTCAAAAGTCAGCAGTGTGACAGAATACTTCCCATTTGCCTGCATGTGTGCAACTGCAGCTCCAACAAGATTCAAGAAGCTTGACACCATCCAGGACAAAGCAGCCCAGTTGACAAGCATCCATTTCCTCTGCCACTGCCAGTCAAATGAACCTGTTGAACTATAACCTGGTATTGTGTAACTTCTGATTTTATCCACCTCTGTCCAACACCGGCATCTTTACATCATGACTAACACTCGTGTGTAGTATCTACAAGATCAACTGCAGAAATTTACCAAAGAATCATTTGACATAATTTTCAAATTCACAACCATTTATATCAAGAAAGGTAAGGGTATCAAATACATGGGAACACCACCACCTGCAAGTTCCCCTCCAAGCCACTCTTAATCTTGACTTAGAACAAAGAACAAACAGCAGTACAGCACAGCAGCAACCCCTCAGCCCGCCAAGATTGCACTGACGCACCATGACATTCTAACTAAAAACCAAGCATATCCCTCTATTCCTGTCTAATCTTATATCTGTCATGATACCTCTTCAATGTTACTATTGTATCTGTCTCCACGACCTCCTCTGAAAATGCATTCTGGGCATCTAGCACTGTCAGTGTAAAAAAACTTGCCTCTCACATCTCCTTTAAACTGACCCCCTTTTACCTTAAGCCTATGACCCCAGTACCTGACATTTCTAGCCTGGGGAAAAAAAATCTGTCTATCCATTCTATCTATGCCTCTCATAACTTTGTAAATTCTATCAGGTCACCCTTCACTTTTTGACATTCACATGAAAACAAATTAAGTTTTTCCAATCTCTCCTTGGAAGCTAATAGCCTTCCAACCAAGCAATGTTCTGGTAAATTATTTCCGTACCCTCTCCAAAGCCTCTACCTCTTTCTGGTAATGCAGCGACCAGAACTGTAAACAATATTCCAAATGTGGCTGAACTAAAGTTCTAAACAGCTGGAACATGATTTGCTAATTTTTATACTCTATGCCCCAGCTAATGAAACAAGCATGCCGTATGCCGTCCTGACCAATCTATCCATTTGTGTTGCCACTTTCAGGGATTGTGGACCTGTACACCTAGATCACTTTGTATATTGATGCTACTAACTGCTCTACTATATACTTCCCTCCTCCATTAAATGTTTCAAAATGTACCATCTTGCATTTGTCTAAATTACATCCATCTGCCATTTCTCCACCTAACTCTCCAGCCTATCAATATCCTGCTGTATCCTTTGGCAATTCTCTACACTGTCCACAGCTCACCCAAACCTTTGTAATGCACAAACATACTAACTAGGCCACTCAAATAACAGGGGTCCCAGCAATGAACCCTGTGGAACAAATCTCCAGTCAGGAAAAAAATCCTTTCATTGCTACTCTCCCTATCTTCTATGACTAAGCCAGTTTTGTATCCATCTCACCTGCTCACCATGGCTCCCATGTGACTTCACCTTTTGTATCAGCCTGCCTCGAGGGACCTTGTCAAAGTCCATACAAACAACATCTACCACCTTGCCTTTATCAATCATCTTTGTCACTTCCTCAAAAGCCTTCATCATGTTCATAAAACATGACTTTCAGCACACAAAGCCATGCTGCCTATCACTAATAAGTCCATATTTTTCCAAATAAGAGTAAACCCTGTCCCTAAGAATCATCACCAATAATTTCCTACCATTGACATAAGACTCACCAAACTGTAATTTCCTGAATATCTTTGTTGCCCTTCTTAAATGAAAGAACAACATTGGCTATCCTCTAATACTTTGGGAGCTTTCCTATGACTAAAGAAGATACAAAGGTTTCATACAAGGCCTCAGGATTTCATTACCTGCCTCCCTCAGCATTCTGGGATAAATCCATTCAGGTCCTGGAAACTTGTCTACCTCTGTGCTTTTTAAAACACCAAGCTATTCCTTTTCTATATTAACATGTCCCAGAATTTCAACATATCCCTCTCCAGACTCACCATCCAGCACGTCCTTCTCCTTTTTGAATGCCAATATAAATTTTTTGTTAAGGAAAATTCTTCAGCTCCACACATAAATTCTCTCCTTTGTCCTTGAGTGGATCTATTCCTTCCAAGCTACCCTCTTGTTCATGATTTTTGTATAAAATAGAGTCATAGAGTCAGACAGATATACAGCATGGAAACAGACCCTTCAGTCCAACCTGTCCACGCCAACCAGATATCCCGACCCAATCTAGTCCCACCTGCCAGCACCTGGCCCATATCCCTCCAAACCCTTCCTAATCAAATACCCATCCAAATGCCTTTTAAATGTTGCAATTGTAACAATTCCTTGGATTTTCCTTAATCCTGTTTACCAAAGGCATGTCATGGCCCTTTTTAGCCATCCCAATTCCTTGTTTGAGTTCTCTCCTGTTACCTTTGTACTCTTGGAGTCCTCTGTCTGTCTTTAGTTTCCTGAACATTGCATATGTCTCCTTCTCCTTTTGAACTAAGCTCTCAATTTCTCTTGTTAGCCAAGGCTCCAAATCTCGCTATCCTTGTTCTTCATTTTATAGGATGATGCTGGTTCTGAACACTAATCAATTGACATTTAAAAGATTCCCAAATGCCAGATATGGATTTACTCTCAAACAGCCACTGCCAATTTACATTGTCCAGCTCCTGCCTAATATTTTGGTGACCTGGGTTCAATCCCTGCCTTGGGTGACTGTCTGTGTGGTATTTATACATTCTCCCCTGCCTGTGTGGGTTTCCTCCCACATTCCAAACGATGTGTAGGTTAGGTAAACTGGCCATGCTAAATTGCCCGTAGTGTATTGGGATGTGTTAGTCAGGGGGAAAATGAGTCAAGGTGGGTTACTCTTTTTAGGGCGAAGGGCCTGTTTCCACATTGTAGGGAATCTAATCTAAAGTAACTTCAACCTTGGAGAATTCTGGTTGCTGTTCTTGAGCTGTGACCCCACTGAAATTTCGATCATCTGGCTGGGCTAATTCCTGATGAAAGGCTTTTGCCCGCAATGTCAAATTTCCTGCTCCTCAGATGCTGCCTGACCTGCTATGCCTTTCCAGCACCACACTCTCGACTCTAATCTCCATCATATGCAGTCCTCACTTTCGCCTTCCTTAGTTGGAGTATTCACATATTGTTTCAAAAAACCATCCTAGTCACATCTAACAAACTGACCCCCTCCAGGCCCCTGACACTACGGGAGTGCTCCAGTCAATATAGGGGAAATTAAAATCACCCAATACACCAAACCTGGTCTTTTTACATTTTCCTATAATCTGTTCACATATCTGTTGCTCTCTGTCTTGCTGACTGTTGGGAGGCCTATTGTACAATCCCATCAAAGAGATTACACCATTCCTATTCCTGATTTTTACCATATGGCCTAACTGGATAAGCCCACCACGGGTCCTCCCTTAGTACAGCTATGATATTCTCCCTAATTGATAATGGAACTTCCCCACCTCTTTTACATCCCTTTCTAACATGCCTGAAACATCTAAATCCTGCAATGTTAAACTGCCAGCCTTGACCCTTTCTCAGCCAAATCTCTGTAATTACTACAGCATTTTTGTTATATGTATTAATCAAAGCTCTAAGTCCATTGGCCTTAGAAAACGGATCACCATTCCTTTAGTGTCCCTGATAAAAATGCTGGAATTCCCTCCCCAATGGCATTGTGAGTCTACCTCTAAATATGGACTGGCACAGTTCAATATTTGTAGGTAGTCTCTCATTGCCACCTTCTCAAAAGCAACTAGGGACTGTCAATAAATGTGGTCCAGCTAGCAACACTCACATACCATGAATACATATTAAAACTCCTTGTAGATAGCTTTTTTATTGTGAAATTGCAGACAATGATTGCCTTCTTTATCCATTTGCCAGTATTTATTTCCATTCATATCTTTTAATTCTTGTCTGGTCCAAATAAGTGAGCACAGTTGCACAATCTGTAGTGTAATCCATGCTCCATCTTGTCCAGTGTACTCCATCACATTAGTCCACACTGTCACTTAAATTTCAACAGCACTCAAGGTTTCCTCTTTATATGTACTTTCTAACATTCCCATTTATCCACCCACTCATCCCAATGCTCATACATATAATGGCCAGTTAGTCAATTCATCGAACTGTGAACAGGAGTTCTCAAGCACATGCCAATGACACTGATGTAGCATTTGCCTGTTAGTCCCTCTCACTGCATAGATTATATCTATCAAGTTTGCATCTGCCTTATTTACACTCATTGATCTGTCATCTTCCTTTGTGGGAGGAGTGTAAAGTTTAGAGAGAGGGAGAGAGATAGTACAGTTGACATCTGGGAGGACAAGTCTATGTTGATCTATGGCATTTCTGTAGCCTTGTCTGAGAGATGAAGAGAGAGTGATTTTACAGCTGTCTGGCAACAGCATTAAATATCTCTGACATGCAACTTATAAAACACTTACTCATGCAGACTTAATTTCAGGATTGAATTAAATATGATCAACTTAACTATACTATGTAACAACAGTTTTACATTGTGATTACTAATTCATACCCATCTCTTATGTTTTTCTGCATGAGCATTCACAAAAAAAGCAGTAGCCTGTGACCTCTTTGAGTGATGATTCATCGGAGAGCTGATTCCTTCTAAAAATGCATTATTACAGGCTGTATGCCAACAGGGTGGTGGTGGCATACACATCGGAGATTAGAACATAGATTTAGCAGGACTCTCGTAGAAAGACATGTTTTTAGGTGGTAAGTTAACAACTGAACATAAACAAAGAGAGATGGTAGAAACAGCTGTAGAAAATCCATGTATCAGTCCATCAAATCTCTGCTCAGCTGGACATAGATATTGAATGGCAGGGGCATAGATGAAAAGGATAGACATTGATTTATGAAAGAGGACTGAATGACCAGCATCAGTGATGGAACAGAACAAAAAGAGACAAGCAGCAATCCAGAGCAAGAAGCATCTGATGATGTTTGGTTTAGTCCAGTGAACACTTTTAGAAGGAGCATTGATAAACAACTTTAAGCTAAACTGAATGTTAAACTCAGAGACAATGGAAGCTGACAGGTCTAAAAAGTAATGACCAACAATTTGCTGTATTAATAAGGTGATGTTGTCAGCACTCACCATTCTTGTTGGCAAAACTGACAGCTAAACTTCTGGCATCCACACCTGGACAATTGAATGCAGAAATCTGGAAGTTGGTGTCACAGTATCCTTCTGCTCCACAGGTTCTTTGTCATAGACTATGCTGACAGAGTCTGCACAGAAATCAATGCAATTGCATGAACTTGGCAGATTGCCCATTAGTTCCATGCTGCAGACTGATTTAAAAGTTATGAATTGTAGAACTAAGATTTTTTTGAAGCGATAAACATATATAGACATCTTCTCCTGTCCTGAAAATGTAACTTTGCAAGTTTGAAATATCAATTCTTAAAAGTTTGCATTTATTAAAAATATGTTCTTTGCTTCATTCTATTAAAATGGCTGCCTTAATTGCATATGCAAAGCTTAGGACTGATTCTGCTTTCCGTGCAATAATTTAAACATATTTTATATTGTCTGTTAATTATATTCTGCTTTGCTATCTGTGAGATTCCTGCTGTGAGTATCGAATTCAACATGATGACAGAAGAAATGAAATCTGTGCTGACAAATCTGTGAAAGGTTTGAGGCCATATATGCACAGGAAGAAGAGTGTTATTGACAGAGACATCTAGCTCATTATCCATATTCAGAAAAACATTAACAAAGCTCCAGAAGACAACAAAATACTATTGATATAACCGAGATGAGATGTAGGTGCGTTTATAACATTGAACAAACTCGGTTGACTGATTTGAGATATTAGATTCTTGAATAAAGGAACAGCTAGCTGGAGAAGCAGAAGAGGAAAAAGAAGTATGAAGGGGAAGGTGCCAATATAAGAGGAGACATGATTTCAAAACACAGGGTATACAAAAGTGGACCCAGGAGAGTAGAATGAAATTGAACTAGATGAGGGAGGAGATGTGGGAGATCAGAATGGAACAGTCAGAGCCGAGCAGGATATTGTGGCCAAATTCATTCTAAGTGAGCAGCTGTGCACTGAGATGGATCAGTGCGTTTGGCCTAAATGTACTGGCAAATGTTTCATACAGAATGATTTCAGTTTGCAACATTCACTTCTGTTATTCCTGCTGAAGGTTATTATAATTCTTATTCCTATTTATTTATTTTGGAATGTTGTCAATTCACATGTTATTTCCTAGCCTGCTGAATTATCTGCAGAGTTGAGGAGCCGTTATGATTTGAGGCCTGTAGAAAAGAGAGGAAGGGCAGGATGTGGAAGGTGGTTTGAGAGAACAGAAGGGATGACTTTTCATTTAAGGGGAAAATAAATTATCTTGTTTTTCAGGATCCTGGAACGTTAGGATATGTTGGCCACAGCAAAACATGTCCATTGCAATGGTACAGGCAAATTTACAATTTATTCATTAACAAGAAATGTACACTCAAGCACCAATTATATTACCTGTATTGGTGCCAGCTCGCTTCAGCCTTTCTGCAACCCCAGTCATGTTTCTATTACAATTGTCAATACTTGATGATTCAACGATCTCTGGTCACAAGCCTTCCACTGTCTGTAAATTTGAGCTTGTCCAAATTCCTGCTGCAAATACCCTAACTTCATTCTGTTTATCCATCATTGTCTGTGTGTGCTGACCTGTACTGACACCCAGTGTAGCAATGCCTTGCATCTAAAATGATACCTGAAGAAGGGCTTATGCCCGAAACGTCGATTCTCCTGTTCCCTGGATGCTGCCTGACCTGCTGCGCTTTTCCAGCAACACATTTTCGGCTCTAAAATGATCAATCTTTGTTTAGAATACTCTATGACTTCACACCATTTTATCCCTGTAATCTCTTGCAACCCCACAATGTTCCAAGAACTCTGTGTTCCTTTAATTCTTGTGTCTTGTATATCCCTGATTTCTGTCACCCCACCGTCAGCAGTATTGCCTTCAGCAGCTCAGACCTTAAGTTTTGGAATTCTATCCCAAACTTTTCCACCTAACTAGTCTCTCTCATCCTTTAAGATATTCTTTCGAAACTATCTGTCTGATCAATCTTTTAATTACCTTCTCTAATGTCTCCTTATGTGGCCAGATGTCATATTTTATCCGATAATACTCTCTGAAATAGTCACCACCATTTATAGAACATAGAACAATACAGTGCAGAACAGGCCCTTTGGCCCTCGATGTTATGCCAACCTGTGAACTATTCTCAGCTCGTCATCCTACACTATCCCAAAATCATCCATGTGCTTATCTAAGGATTGTTTAAATCTCCCTAATGTGGCTGAGTTGACTACCTTAGCAGATAGGGCATTCCACGTCCTTACCACTCTCTGCGTAGAGAACCTGCCTCTGACATTTGTCTTAAATCTATCACCCCTCAATTTGTACTTATGACCCCTCGTACAAGCTGACGTCATCATCCTAGGAAAAAGACTTTCACTGTCTACCTTAATCGAATCCTCTAATCATCTTGTATGTCTCTATCAAATTCCCTCTTAGCCTTCTTCTTTCCAATGAGAACAGACCCAAGTCTCTCAGCCTTTATTTTAAACAAGTTATGAATTGCATTCAATCATCTTTCAAAGGTTATTTTAGGAAAAGACAAATTAACCAATATGCTACTTTGGAGTCATGTAAGTTGACTGAGACATGAATAGAGTCTTTCCTTCACCACAAGGTCAGTACTGGGAATGTCCACTGATGATTGTATAATGGTCAGTAACATTCACAAAGCCTCCATACACACATACATCAAAATCTAGTACACATTCAGACTTCTACTGAAAAGTGGCAAGTAATATTTAAGCCACAAAAGTGTAAGGCAATAACGATCTACAACAAGATAGAAGATTACAATATACCTTGAATATTAAGTACCATGACCATCACTAAATCTCCAGTGATCACAAACTGGACTCACCCCATTGGCCAGAAAGTTAACTGAACTGGCCATTCAAATTGTATGGTTGCAAGAGCAAGTTAGAGACTGGGAATTCTGTGGCGAGTGATTCATTTTCTGATTGCCCCCTGCAATGCCTGTCAACCATCTACAAAGTGCAAGTCAGATGTGTGATGCAATACTCCCCACAAGCATCATCCAGGACAAAGAAGTTTGCTTGACTGGTATTCTGTTTACCAGCTTCAATATTCATTCCCTTCACCACAGATGCATACCATGTACAACTGCACTGTGGTGAAGCTTTCAAGTCTGATCACACAGCATCTTTCAAATTCATGACCTTTGTTGCCTCGAAGGACATGGGAACATCAATGGGAACATGCCTGGGAAGATCAGTACCTGCAAGTTCTCCTCTGAGCCACCCACCATCTTGACTTGAGAATAGATTGTTATTGCTTGAGTATCACTGAGTCAAGTCATCAGAACTAACTACCAGCAGCGCTGTGAATGTACCTACACCAAATGGACTTTGAGGATAATTAGGATTGGCAACAAATGCTGGCCAATCCGCCTATAGCCTGCGAAAGAATTTTTAAACTTCTGATAATGAAAATGAAACTATAAATGCAGAATCTAAAAGCAAAATGCAATGCACTCAGATGAATGGATGATTTTGTTGAGCTTTGTTTTCAGCAGTGAACAAGAAAAATATATTAAAATGAACAGCATGTACAGGAACAAGAACAGACATCGGTATGGCATTACTCCAGTGGTTGGATGCAGTTAAAAAGGAGTATAATTTCATTTGCAGTCTGTTCCATAATCCACTTTCTTTACCTTCTGCAAGCCAATTACTTTTGTATAAATGAATGAATTCAGGTCATATAATACAGAATACACAGGCTTTGCTTTGCAAAGTAGTACAGAGCTCAAAATGCAAAGTACTCGGTAAAATCTAATTGCATTTTCATGTTTCAAGACTATGAAGCCATCTGCAGTGGATTTTTTCTTCAAAGCTCATCTAATTTTCTGACAAATATTGACAACAGATAAGTCTACAAACAGAAAGTAAAATATAAATGAAGTAGAACGAAAGCTACTTAAGCATATTTGTTTTTGCTCCTTTTGACTCTAGTCTCATAAATATACCACTCACTTCACTCCACTTTCAGTAAAAAGGAAATTACACCATGCATCAAGTTCTCCATCTTATCTCAGTTTGTGGTCAGTGTAAGCCCTGGGCTATTTATAGTTGATGATCAAAGACAATGAGGGACACTTGATTGGTGATGGGGGAGGGCAGAAGATGTTGGAGTGGTTTCTAAAACTGAGATGTAGACTAGTTTCTAAGTGGAGAAAGGCTTCAAAACTTTTGAGTCCCCATACAGGATTCACTTCAGGTTAATGTGCAGGTTCAGCTAGCAGTTCGAAAGGCAATGCAATGTTACCATTCATTTTGAGAGAACCAGAATTCGTCTAGGGACATACTGCTGAGCATCTAAACAGCTCTGGTCAGACCACATCTAAATATGGGGAACACCATATTTAAATAAGGATATGCTGTCTTACAAAGGTGTCTAGATGAAGTTTCCAACAATGACCCTGGGGGCGAAGAGCTTGTTATACGAGGAGTGATTGAGGACTCTGAGCCTATACTGTTAACTCTAATTCTAACCTGATTGAAATATACAGAATACTCAGAGGCCTGGATAGAGTAGGAGATGTTTCCATACATAGGAGAGACTAGAAGCCTAAGACCGAAGGGATGACCCTTTATAACTGAGATAACGATGGATTTCTTCAGCTAGAGCGTGGTGATTCTAGGAAAGCCATTGAAGGTTGTAGAGGCCAAGTCATTGAGTGTATTTAATACAGTGGTCCTTGGTTAGTAAGGGGATTATGGATAATGGGATGAGGTGGGAGAATGGGGTTGAGAAACAAAGGAACGGCAGAGTAAATTCAATTGGCTGAATAGTCTAATTCTGCTCATATATCTTATGGTCTTTTGGTCTTATGATGTCCACCATTTTTCTTGTCACTAGCTCAGAACATAGTGCTTATTAATAGTGGAGAGATAAATTAGGAAGAGAGTGTTTTCAGGGTCGGGGGATAGAGGAGTTACTGCCATGTTCCAGAGTCTAACAAGAGGTAAATCCATGCAACAATGTGGGAATTGGTTGAGAATCATCCAGAGATGTGTTCCCTTCTCTGAGGAAAGGTCCACAGAGCAGCATTAAGGCTCCTTGACTCAGGGCTTTCATGATATCAAGATCCTAGCATGGTTGGGTGCTGCAGCGTGGACTGAAAGCCATCTCTTGTTAACCGAAGTTCCAACTGAACAAAGAGTGCTGCCCAGAGCAACCTTGTAATTTATTAACCTATCTCCTCACACATATATTAGGCGAGGACACGTTCCGCCTTGCACCTTTATTGGTTTTACTATAGCCAAGGAAGGTAAAGTACCGGGTGACAGAGGGACAGACACAGCCATAACCAGAGAGTTGGAAATTTCATAGTGAAGTGAACAATAGCCTAAGGATTGACAGTTATGTCTAGAAGCCTCACAGTCGCAAGTGATGCCAAATGCCTTATATTTTCTTTGGCTTGATAATCAAATGTGCTAATGCGGAGAACGTGGCACAATAAATATTTATCCAAAAGCCCGCATCCACAAAGAATGGGAGGGAATGAAATGGATCACTCTTACGTGCTCATCATGATTGTAGTAAATAACAGTATAATGACCAGGCAATATATATGAGTGAAGGGCAATCATATTTGTATTTACAAGGGAGATTTTAATTAGATAACTGTGCCTCCTGTATGAATTTAAAAGTTCTTAATATTTAACTTGTTATAGCCTACTCCCTCATTGGCCACATCCTTTAAGAGGTTAGGGTAAAGTGCATCTAGGCCCGGAGGTTTATCAGCCTGCTCCATCAATTTGCCTCGTACCACTTCCCTTGTGACTATAATTTCAATACTTTTTTATTTATTTGTTTTGTGGAACGTGGATGTCATTGGATGGCCAGCATTTATTGCCTGTCCCTTGTTGCCCTTGATAAGCTGGTGGTGAGCTGCCTTCTTGAACTGCTGCCGTCTGCCTGCTGTGGGTTGACCTACAATTCCATTTGGGACCCAGCAACAGTGAGGGAACGGTGATATATCTCCACGTCAGGATGGTGAGTGGCTTGGAGGGGAGCTTGAAGTTGGTGGTGTTCCCATATATCTGTTGTCCTTGTCCTTTTAGATGGAAGTGGCCGTGGAAAGAGAAAGTGAGGACTGTAGAAACTGGAGACCAGAGTTGAGAGTGTGGTGCTGGAAAAGCACAGCAGGTCAGACAGCATCTGAGGAGCAGGAGAATCGATGTTTCAGGCATAAGCCGTTCATCAGGAGTGAGGCCTCAGTCCTGATGAGGGGCTTATGCCCAAAACATTGACTGTCCTGTTCCTCGGATGCCTGACCAGCTGTGCTTTTCCAGCACCACACTCTCGACACAAAGTAGTCATGAGTTTGGAAGTTGCTATGTGAAGATCTTTGGTGAATTTCTGCAGTGCATCTTATAGACTGCTGCTACTGAGCATCGGTGGTGGTGGGAGTGAATGCATGTGGATACAGTGCCAGTCAGGCAGGCTGCTTTGTCCTGAATGGAGTCAAGATTCTTGACTGTTGTTGGGCGGCACTCATCCAGGCAAGTAGGAGTATTCCATCACACTCCTGACATGTATCTTGGAGCCGGTGGGGGTAAGGTGGTGAGTTACTCGCTGCAGTATTTCCTGCCTCTGACCTACTCTTGCAGCCATTGTGTTTATGTGATGAGTAGAGTTTGGTTTCCAATCACAGAGTCATAGAGTCATAGAGATATCAGCACGAAAACAGACCCTTCGGTCCAGCTCGTCCATGCCGACCAGATATCCTAACCCAATCTAGTCCCATTTGCCAGTTCTTGGCCCATATCCCTCCAAACCCTTCCTATTCATATACCCATCCAGATGTCTTTTAAATACTGCGATTGTACCAGCCTCCACCATTTTCTTGGGCAACTCATTCCATACGCATACCACCCTCTGCGTGAAAAAAGTTGCCCCTTAGGTCTCTTTTATATCTTTCTCTTCTCAACCTAAACCTATGCCCTCTAGTTCTGGACTCCCTCACCCCAGGGAAAAGACTTGGTCTATTTATCCTATCCATGTCCCTCATGATTTTATAAATCTCTATGAGGTGACCCCTCAGTCTCCAATGCTCCAGGGAAAACAGCCTTAGCCTATTCAAGCTCTCCCTGTAGCTCAAATTCTCCAACCGTGGCAACATTCTTGTAAATCTTTTCTGAATCCTTTCAAGTCTCACAACATCCACCAGAATTGCACGCAATATTCCAGAAATGCCTGACCAATGTCCTGTACAGCCGCAATATGACCTCTCATCTCTTGTACTCAATATACGCAATACTCTGACCAATAAAGGAAAGCATACCAAAAGCCTTCTTCACTATACTATCTACCTGCGATTCTACTTTCAAGGAACTATGAATCTGCACTCTAAGGTCTCTTTGTTCAGCAACACTCCCTAGAACCTTACCAGAAGTGTATAAGTCTTGCTCTGATTTGCGTTTCAAAGTGCCACACCTCGCATTTGTCTAAATTAAACTCCATCTGCCACTCCTCAGCCCATTAACCCATCTGATCAAGATCCCATTGTAATCTGAGGTAACCTTCTTCACTGCCCACTACACCTCCAATTGAAAGAAAACTACCATGTGACTATATTTGACTCTAGACCAACAGCAATGTAGTTACTGTTAAAAAGAAGCTACTGAAGAAACCCAAATCTTCAGAACACTGGATCCAAAATGTTAACTCTAATTTGTCTTCACATACCTGTTGAGTTTTTCCTGCAATTTCTGTTTGTGTTTCTGATTTCTAACATCTGCAGTACTTTCTTGGTTATTTTTACCTGGTCAATGATAATCCCTAAGATGTTGATAGTGGGGCATTCAATAATGGTTCCACCATTGAATGTCAAGAGTCAGTGGTTAGATTGCCTCTTACTGGTGATAGTCATAGCCTGGCATTTGCGTGGCATGTATGTTACTAGCCACTTGTCAGCCCAAGTTCCTCTTTCCTTTCCACTTCCCGATTTACAACTGTTACTTAAATGTTTGTGTCATTTTCTGCTGTTCTTCATACATTATTCAATCATCTGACTTATCACTCATCTTTGCTCATTGTTACACCTTCACCTTAAATTTGATGCTTTTTCCAACTTCATGAATTAGCAAGAGATAGTGGGCCCTCTCTTTAGACTTTGCTTTATAGTAGGAAGATACTTCTTACTGTGCTATTATTGATCCATCCCCTAGACTAGAATGCCAGTCGACTTAATTAGTTCAAATTCCCTGCCTAGACTTTGCTCTTACTTAAACTCAAATCACCAGTCTTAGACACAAACTTCACCCTTTCAAATTGGATGTAAGATTCAATCATATTATGATCACCTCCACCAAAGGTTGACTTTACTCTGTGGTCTTGGAATTAATCCTAAAACGTTATGTAATACTTAGTCTTATATTATCTGCTCAGTTCCAGAATGTGCTGCTAGCATTTAATTAATTCCTTGTCCAGACTATTACTGCCATTCTAGAATGTGTTGGTTATATGTAGATTAAAGTCATCCTTTGATCAGAAACACTCAGTATTTCTTTTTGTATATTCATCCTATATTGTGGATAATATTAAGATGTCTGTGAGTCCTTCCCATTATTACATTTTTTTTATCTCTTACTATTCCTCATCTTTTTCCAAATCAATTCTACATCTGATCTCCTGAACCAACATTATTTTGGGTGTTGATATCAATGCCATCCGTGATTAACAGTGCTACACCTCCACCCTTATCTGGCTTATTATTGTTCTGAATGTCAGGCACCACTCAATATTGAGGACCCAGTCCTTGTCACCATGCAGACCTATCTTTCTCATGCATAGCAGATCACAATTAATTTCTTCAATTTGTGCTATCAATTCATTTATTTATTTTATTATTGAAAGCCATGCATATTCAGGTACAGAACCTCCAGATGTTTTTTTATCTTTGTAACACCCAATCTTGCTTGTTGGTGCATTCTTAGTTTTTTTATTGTCTTTGTCCCTTCCTGCCATCCTCTGTATTTCATTTCCATTGTAGAACATAGAACATAGAACAATACAGTGCAGAACAGGTCCTTCGGCCCTCAATATTGCGCTATCTGTGAACTATTCTTAGCTTGTCCCCCTAAACTATCCCATCATCATCCATGTGCTTATCCAATGTGCTTATTATTGTCTTCTCCTCTCACCTTGTCGCTACTCCTTAATATTTCCATAGAACCCCAACAGCGTGGATTTATATCCTTTACCTCTACTATTCAGTTTAAAATCCTCTCTATTTCTCTAGTTATGTGGCTCACAAGAGCAGTGTCCTGTGTGTGGTTCCAGTATAGACTATTACACTGGCACACTGCCAACTTTGCCCAATACTGGTGTCTGTGATGAACAAACCGGAAGCCAATTCTCCTGGACCAGTTTTTGAAATTTGCATTCATCTCTCTAATTGTTTATACTTGTACTCTATACCAATTTGAAAACAGTTTATGTAATAATACTGTAATCGCAATTTTTGAGGTCCTGTTTTTTAATGTTAGTGCACTGTTCTTCACACTCTCTATGCAAAGATCGCTGTCCAAGTTCTGGAGATGTTGCTACTATTCACATGGGCAAACAGATACCTCTGGATTAAGAGGCTCAACTGGACTGGCTTCAATCGAATGTATCTAAAGAGTAAGACTGATCCTCCTGGCTAACACTGAAGAATGCCTGCTCATGTAACTTTTAAATGTGACATTAGGGCCTTTGACCCTAGAAGGCAATAACAGGGGCAATGACTTCCTGTCTGTTGCTATAACAAGTTTGCAATATTATTCACACATGCATTGTCATTATGTGAGGAAAAACAAGTTGTCCCTGAGGAGAAGCTTCACTCACCTCCACTCCCATTGCCAAATCACAGCTCCAGAATGGGGAAGATACTGTCCACTGTTCAGATGAATGACCTTGATCAAAAAGGTGAAAAGTTAAAATTATGTCAGCGATGGCATTTCTGTGTTAATTTTTCCTGCCTGGGATCAGTACCTGTGCGTGTAGGAGTTGCATATATTCCAAACCCCAGAGCTTGTGCCACAATTAAATGATTTCAGCAGCAAACCTTTAGTGAGTTGTAAAATAAGGTTGACTTATTATCATCCATTTATCCCAGGTTATAATACTTGACAGCTCACTCGTTCATCTCCCATACATTCTTGTAAAAAGATTAGCTCTCGATGGATGTTAGAAAAAAAGGCCATGGTATATAACTATCTCAGTCTTTTTTATGGGAGGTATGTAGTTCCTTTTATGAAGCTGCTGCTATAAAATTGAAGAAAACATCTTGTAGAGTAAAAGATTTCCAATTAACTGGGAGATTTCCAGTTGCCAAATTTCCTTGAGCTTGTTTTTCAAGTGAACTTGAGTATGAACACTCTGTTGGGCCTCCCACATTCAAGATATTGTGTTTATTACCTTGGCTGCTTGTCTGATTATGGACAGTTCAATGGCTTTCTGTGGAACAGTCTCTATAAGCAGCTTCTGTCAACTTAAAAAAAACAATTAAGTAGTCCCTTCATCATGTGACATCCACACATTCAATGTACTTTTTCAACGGGATGCAGAGATTGGTTCAGAGTTGGCATTTCTCATCTTGGATAGAGTCTTGTGCTGCTCCTGAAAGCAAGAAGAGAAGTGAGCAGGCAAATTTAATTGAGTGGGAGGTCAAAATTCAGGATCCCCATAGGCGGGATGAATTCTGCAGGTAAATTACTGGAACTTTAAAAGTAAGCTTTTTGCTGTCAATTGTGGTAAGAGCCTATCTAGTTCACTTTTATCCTTTAGGGAAGGAAACCTACCACCTTGTTCAGTCTGGCCAACATGTCACTCCAGATCCACAGTCATCTGATTGACTTTGAACTGATCCCTGAGCACTCATGATGCATAATAAAAGCTGGCATTGCCAGAGATACCCACATCCCATGAATAATTTTTTTTTAAGTCATTCAGCATCATACCTGCACTTGCACTGGATCCCAGAGTTTAGAATACAGCTTCCCATTGTCATTATGTAGAGAATGTAAGTATCCATTGCCTGTGGTGGAGATTTGTTTGAATTATGTGTAAATCAAAGTTAGACCTAAAAAAACATTTGAGTTATACCCTGCCCTGTGTTCAAATTGAATATAATTCCACATAAGCCACATTGTGTTAGCTTTCTCGCCCTTTTATAAATGCAGGTTGTTTTTGTTTCTGGGAGGCTTCAAATGTACCTAAATTTTCTTTTGCTGTATTTTTTGAGTTGTATATAATGAACTGGACTCAATCTACCTTCAATAGACCATTTCTTTAAATGCTAAATTAATTCAATGTACTCAACTTAATTCCAACTAGTTGCCCTGAGGACCAGTATGATGGAGTGCCCTAGTTTAATGGTTATATTCCTGAATAATTAAACATTGTATAGTAACTAAACTGGATAATTTAATCTCCTGTTAATTTAATCAAAGCATTGCAAATCATCCCAAGAATTAATATTAGTCTTAGAAAGGCCTGTTCTTTCACATAAAGAATGTTTGTGATTTGAATCACCATTCATCTAATATTCAAATATGAAAAATAGTCCAAAACATTGAATTGGATGTCTAAACAGATGAAAATAAAATATTAACAAATAAGATATCAGATAGTGATAAAAGAAATCAAACATAACATAATTTTTAATGTAGAAAATAGGCATATATGCTTTGCAAAAATGCAAGGAATACCAAACTAAAGAAGGAGACAAATGAAATGGAGATTTTTAAAGAGGGGCAGAAAGCAAAAGGCAATAGAGATGCAGATGGATTCAAAAGCACAATTTTAGACAGTGTGACCTAGGCAGCCAAAAACATTGCTGTCAGTGAGGAGATAAAAGCTGAAGACTAGATGGAGTCAAGAATCTACTTTTGGCTGAAGTAGATTCTTTATCAGTAGTGGAGTCAAGGGTTTTGGTGAAAAGGCAGGAAAGTTGCCATGAGGTATGTTGGATCAGCCAGGATCCTAACGAATAACAAATCTGGGTGGAGTGAGGGTTGGAAATGGTGGTGGTAATGGGTCGGGTTGGGTGAGCGAGGGGGAACTAGGTGGTAAACACAACTATGAAGGGAATGGAATGTAGCAAGGCTTGCCTAAAGCTCCCTGGGTGAAAACCCCTGCATGTCTATACCTCTCATGTTCTCCTGATAAAACATCTTTATGTCATTGGGACCTATGGCTCTCAGGTTTGTTTCCAATTAAGTATAACTTTATCATGTTACAATATCTTTGTTTTTTGTAATCAAATGGTTCTACAGCCAACACAATAAATGGTTATGACAAAGGATAATTATACCTAATATTATGAAGAGAGTCATACCGAGTATTTGTAAAGAAGGTCATAACTGGTGCTATAAAGAAGAAACATAGGAATGCAATTCCTGTGATAACTTCAGGACGTAAACACAAAATAATTAGATGGAATCAAATTTGCTGCCTCACATCCCCAGGGACCCGGGTTCAATTCTCGCCTTAGGCAACTGTCAGTGTGGAGTTTGCACATTCTCCCTGTGTCTGCATGGGTTTCCTCTGGGTGCTCCGGTTTCCTCCCACAGACCAAAGATGTGCAGGTCAGGTGAATTGGCCATGCTAAATTGCCCACAGTGTTAGGTGCATTAGTCAGGGGTGAAGTTGGGGAATGGCTCTGGGTAGGTTGCTCTTCGGAGGGTCAGTGTGGACTTGTTGGGCTGAAGGGCCTGTTTCTACACTGTAGGGAATTCTATTCTATCTAAATGCAAGTAACAGAACAGTCGACTCACCAATAAAGTTGAAACTTTATTGCTGGAACAGCACAGCAGGTCAGGCAGCATCCAGGGAACAGGAGATTCGACGTTTCGGGCACAGGCCCTTCTTCGGCCTGTGCCCGAAACGTCGAATCTCCTGTTCCCTGGATGCTGCCTGACCTGCTGTGCTGTTCCAGCAATAAAGTTTCAACTTTGATCTCCAGCATCTGCAGACCTCACTTTCTCCTCGAAGACTCACCAATAAATGCTTGCTCTTATTAAAGAAACAGTTAGGTCTTGTACATAGTCTATAGCTATATAATTCCCAGCAGCAATTTCCTCCTGTCTGAGCCAAACTTTATTGATCAAATCCCATCCGAGACAGGGGTTGTTCTTCGAAACCAGCCAGTGAATGCCATAGAAATCATGCATTGCTCTATTCATTAAAGAGATATGTCAGGGATGCCTGTAGTCAATAAAAAAAACTTTATCCTTTTAATGTATGCCTTCAGAAGAAGGCATACAGTCTCAGCATGACATTTCCCCCCCATCTTCCTGCCTCATCATAATTTCTGGTATGCATGTTCCATAAAACCCAGATCCAAAGCTCTCTGAGACAGATTCTTTATAATGTGCCAGCACTTTGATCAGTCTCTAAACTTTTAACTTGCTAAAGTTTCTCAAGTCATCCTTGGTTTTGTATTGTCATGTAGAAGTTATCGTTTGCAATAATTTCAACTCTATTTTCACATTTTGAGCAGTGCAGCCAAACTGGTTATTATATCCATGAGGCCTACTGTGGTAGCTTTACCGCAAATGTTCTATCCTCGTGTCTGGGGTATTCGTCCTCAGGAATGCCTATAGGCTCAGCAATGTCCACTCTCCAATTTGGGTCCAGTTGGGGCTAAATAGTTGTTAGGTGCTGGGATGTTGTTTCTTCCAAGAACAAGTCAAAACTCTGACTCATGGAAGGTCAGAGCTGCAGGGCAGATGGGATTTTGTTGTATGGGTGTGCTTTTCAATTGAAGAGGAAGGGGATATGTAGGAAAAAGTGAGGGCTGCAGTTGCTGGGGATCAGAATTGAGAGTGTGATGCTGGAAAAGCACAGCAGGTCAGGCAACATCCAAGGAGCAGGAGAATTGACGTTTCAGGCATAAGCTCTTCATCAGGAAAGAGGCTTGTGGGCAGACATGGGTAGAGCGGATAGACAGGAAAGGTGATGGACAGGTCAGGAGGGCAGTTTCAAATTGGAATAATGTGGGAGAGGGGAAATGAGGAGACTGGTGGAATCCATATTAATGCCATGTGGTTGCAGGGTCCCAAGGTGGAATATGAGGCATTCTTCCTCTAGGCGTTGGGTGATTAGAATTTGTTGATGGAGGAGGCCCAGGACCTGCATGTATAGTATTAAACTGATATTATAAGGAATTGCATAAGCCACCACATAAAAGCTCCACTATTCAGAATAATAGATATTTGGCCTAGTGGATCAAAAGGTATGATAAAGGCAAATAAAAAGTGTTGAAAGCTTAATTAAGCATAGTTTTAGGAGAATTAATATACTGGAGAGGTGACCATTTTTGGATATAATGAACATTGTCTTGCTCTAACTCTTTCCAAGAGAGCAGTGTAAATGAGATCATTGAAGATATTCAAGACTGAGTTTGAGAGATTTTGTGATCAAGAAGGGAGTCTTCAGTAATGGGGAGAGGCAGAGGCCACAATCTGACCAGCCATGGCCTTATTGAATGGTGGAGCTTGCTCAAGGTGTTGAATGGCCTACTCCTACTTCCAGTTATTGCGTTCTTGTGACTGTTCTTATGTTAAAATCTGAAATCCTAGTCATGATGCAATATAACTTTTAATGCAAATAATGTTTTCAGTATCTCATCAAATCTTTGATCTTGGATTGAATTGCCTTACAATCTCAATCAGAACTATTGGCATTTTCCTATTGAATTAAAATCAAACTTTGTGTATATTAATGGAATATTTCAGCCCATTGAAATGTCCTGATGCTAAAATGTGGAGATAAATTGGCAATTTACATCACTAACTTAAAGATTTCCAGTATTCTAGCTCATGAAAGTGTAGCCAAATTTATGCCATTGAAATTCACATTCCATACGAAGGTAATGGGGCTGAAAATCTTTCATGAGTAAATGTATCTGTGTGAATGTCTTGTGTTAAGTCTCTGCCAATCTGCAATCAAAGTGCTGCACTTGGACTTTGCAGTGAGAGGATTTGAGTATAGAAGCAACGATGTCTGGCTATAACTGTCTAGGACTTTGGTGAGACTACACCTAGAATATTGCGTGCAGTTTTTGTCTCCTTATCTAAGGAAGGATATTCTAGGTATGGATGGAGTGTAGTGAAGGTTTACCAGATTGATACCTGGGATTGACAGATTTACATATGAAGAAAGACTGGAATGGTTATATTCATTGGAGTTTCGAAGAGTGTGGTGGGGAGATCTCTTAGAAATGAATAAATTTTTGACAGAATTATTGTCAGTAAACACAGGAAAGATGCTGCCAGTGCTTCTAGGGGTCCAGAACAAAGGATCACAGTCTAAAGATAGGCCATTGAGGATGAAATGAGAAGAAATTTCTTCACCCAGAGAGGGTTGAGCACATGGAATCATCTGCCACAGAAAATGGTTGAGACCAACACTAAGGATGTTTTCAAGAAAGAGCTAGATGTAGTTCTTAAGGATAAAGGGATCAAAGGGTATGATTGGAAGCAGGAACATGGTATTGAGTTAGATGATGAACCATGGTCATATTGAACGGTGCAGCAGACTGATAACCTATTCTGGTCCAATCTTCAAACAGGTCCATATAAACAAGATTCACTTAAGATTGTAAGCATCATGTGGGAAAGGTAAATTGCAGTACTTTTGAAGTGTACTCTGTTTTAATAAATAACATTGAGGGTATATTCCATTGGTAGGACTGCCTTGAGTTACAGCTATCCTGAGTAAATTCAATGGACCTGGGGTAATGAAGAAGGTGTTTGGTACACTTGCCTTTGTTGGTCAGTGCATTGAGTTGAGGAGTTGGGAGGTCATGTTGCAGCTGTACAGGACATTGGTTAGGCCACTTTTGGAGTACTGTATTCAATTCTGGTCTCCCCGCTTTAGGAAAAATGTTGTATTTTTCAGAAAGGGTTCAGAAAAGATTTACAAAAGTGCTGCATGGTTGGAGGGCTTGGACTATAGGGAGAGGCTGAATAGGCTGGGTATATTTTCCCTGAAGTGTCAGTGGATGAGGGATGACCTTACAAAATCATGAGGGACTTGGATAGGGTGAATAGGTAATGTCTTTTCCCCATAGTCAGGGAGTCCAAAACTATATAACATAGGTTTAAGGTGAGGGGCAACCTTTTCACACAGTGGATGGTGCACGTATGAAATGAGTTGCCAAATGAGGTGGTGGAGGTGGGTACAACTGCAACATTTAAAAGGCATCTGGATGCATGCATGAATAGGAAGAATTCAAAGGAATATGGGCCAAATGTTAGCAAATGGGACTTGACTAATGTAGAATATCTGGTGGGCATGGACAAGTTGGACCAAAGGGTCTGTTTTTGTGTGCTGTACAGCTCTATTACTCTATGACTCAGTGGCCAGCGAAAGTGGGAATAAAAGCCTACAGAGATAGGCGTTGCACAGTGACCAAACACTGTGGAGGATGTACCAAAGGCAAATGGAAAGGGGTAAGTCTAAAAAGAATGGGAAAAGAAATTAGGTGCTTAAATACAAAAACAACAAAGTGAGTAACCATACAGGCAGTACATCTAACTGAAGTGCAATGAAAGCAAAAGGAAATAAATCATCTGTATCCTCGCCTGGTGCTAACGTTGTTAATGTTACACTTGAGGGCAACAATTTGGAGGATCCACAATGGCCTCTTCAACTTCTAGAATTAATAACTTAGACAAAAATAAAAGATAAAATACTTGCCTATGGTAAGGTATGAATATGATTAGTCAGAAGTTTAAAGAACTGGAGGTCAGAAAACAAATAACTAAAGAACAAATGGAGGCTATTGTTTAGTAGACAGCAATTTTAAAATATAAAGGGAGTGAGACAAACATTTCATTTGGAAAAAAAATCATTTCAAATACAATAATTTACATGCCATTCGTATCCCTGAAGGAACAGAAGGATAAGAGTGACATTATTTTTCGTGTGTTCTACTTCCTAAGCTTTCTTAGGGAGGCAGTGGCATAGTGAAATTGTCACTGACCGAGTAAGCAGAGACCCAGTCTAATGCAAGACACAGCAAGTCTGGCAGAATCTGTGGAGAGAAAATAGAGTTAATGCTTCAAGTCTAATGGCCCTTCTTCATTACATGCCTGAATGGGTTTGCATTCTGAAGATGGGTTACTGGGACCTGAAATAATCCTTAAGCCAGGGGATAAATCATTGTTCAAGGAAACATGTAGGAGGGCATGCCAGCAGCTGAACTAAAACTACCAAACAATGTGTCACCAACCTGCTGAAGAACTAAGCAGGACTACTTATGCAAATGGCATAAGCAACAAATGATAGACAGAGCTAGGGGATCCCAAAATCAGCTGATCAGATCTAAGCTCTGCAGTCCTGCCACTTTCAATTCTGAATGGTGGTGAACAATCAAAACAACTCATTGGAGGAGGAGGAGGCTCCACAAATATCTCCATCTTCAATGGTGAGGGAGTCCAGCATAACAGTGCAATAGAAAAGGCTGAACCATTTACAATATTATTCAGTCAGAATGGCCTTGTGGATTTCATCAATCTTGCTACTAGTTGGCGGGAGAGTTTGTTCACCATCTAATTAAAGGCAGGTACACGGGAAGAGTGTAGGATCAAATTATGTAACAACAATGTAAACTGCTGATGGCAACTATTACTGTGACAGGAGAAGCAAAAGATTATACATCAGCCACTTGTACCAGGATAACTCTAGGACTTGTTGATGCTTCATTTAATGTGCTTTTGGACGGTGTTGCAAGATCAGAGAAGTGTGTTGCCCTCAGGGATTGGCAAGAGAAAGCCAACCAAGTAAAGCTGACCGGAGGTGGAAACCGAAATCAGCAGCTATAGCATGCTGAGTAAGAAGTGGAGTCAGTGCCATAAGCTGTTCAATGCAGACAATATTTCTAATGTAGATTTTCTGCCTGTTATTTCTCTTGCTCTCCACATGCGCAGGATTCTCCATCTGTTTTGTGGATTTTAATCTTAATTGCTACTAATCCCTATCTCCAAGTACCTTAATCCCATGGCCAGCCATTACCTTCCTTGTTGTTAGCTGTAGTAACAGTGCTTCTAAAACCTCTTTCCAATGACCCGAGGATCCCTTCAGGTCCATGACGACCCCTTTCATTGCCAACACTAGTAACTGTTCCAGCACCCGTACAACCTTCTCAGAGAACCCTGCTTTCATGGTGCACCAACAGATCACTGCCTGTCTAAGCCTTCCACCCTGTTATGAGCTGATCACTACATCCCTCCTGAGATGTTCCTATTCCTCATAAACGTGCTTGAGTGTGGTTCCTGTACCTTGTTTCAAAGATTACAGGTTCACTTGCAATGAGTACAATATACCAGAAAGTACTGGAAAATTTCAGCAGGCTCTGCAACATTTGAGCAGGAAGAAACAGCCAACCTTTCCAACATAATATGACTCCTCTTTGGAACCAAGAAGAGATAGGTATGTGATGGGATTGGCACCTGGGTTCCACTTCTGGAGCTTAATTCCACATTATGAGCTTGTCAGAAAATTGTCAGGGAGTTGTCTCAATGTTGGGTGACATGAAATTGTGTCCCTTGACCTTTATTTTGCTTCCATTCCATATTGAAAATCCAGCCCCAGAATTTGAAATGCTCAGAAAGTACAGGTTTCAAACTTTCCAAATTAAAAGATGAATTGGTAAAACTTCCCAACTGTTATATTTGCATAAAATACTGCATCAAAAAATAAAATCCAAAACATAAATGTTGAAACCCCAATCAACCTACTTTCTTTAATTCCAAAACTATGTGCTATTTATCATATTCATAAATGAAAAATAAAAGTTAGAGCTTCTCAAATTTTTATTAAGAAACAATTGACAAATAAATAAATAATGTTGCCGATTGTAAAAATTAGAAGTTGCAAAAGAATTCTGAATGCAGCAAACATAATTCACATAAATCCCCATGGTATCATTTGATGTTTCATTTCTTGCTTCTTCTTATGGTAAATCAAACATGGCATACATGCTAAGGAGCATTCATATATTGAAGCATGAAACTGCAAAGCCATGAAGGACTCTGTGACAAGGCACTTAAGATTTTTTTCCCGATGAGAATAATATGAATGTGTTTTGTTCTCTCAGTGACTCAGCCGGGCATTGGCTGCCAAATGAAATGCATCAGGGTCTGTGCACTCAGAGTAAGATGAGATGGTTGGATTGATGAAGTGTCTGAATGAAGTACAGTGCACTTTGCAGCTGAAACAGAAAAAGACAGAAGCAGCAAATAGCAAAATATCACTCTTTTGTCAAAAATGTAATATGTTTGCAGTTTTATATATGTTCCATATGATCAGGTAAAATTAAATCATCATGATATTAATCGGTTTACAACAAGGTGAAATAAGAATTCGTGCATGCAGCCCATCGAGGCTGCTCCACCATTTGATCATGGCTGACATGTTCCTCATTCCCATTCTTCTGCCTTCTCCCTGTAACCCTTGATCCCCTTACTAATCAAGAGCCCATCTATCTCTGTCTTAAATACGCTCAATGACTTGGCCTCCACAGCTTCTGCAGCAATGAGTTTCACAGATTATCCACACTCTGGCTGAAGACATTCCCCTTTATCTCAGTTCTAAAGGGTTGTGCCTTCTCTCTGTGGCTGTACTCTCAGATCCTCGTGGTGGAAACATCTTCTCCACATCCCCTCTATTCTGGCTTCTCTGTATTCTGTAAATTTAGATCAGATCTCTCCTCATCCTTCTGAACTCTATCAAGTACAGACCCAGAGTCCTCAACTACTCTTCGTATGACAACCTCTTCATCCCTGAGATCATTCTTATAATCCTCCTCTGGACCCTCTCCAACGCTAGCACATCCTTCTTAGTTATGGTGCCCAAACCTGCTCACAATGTTCCAAATGTGGTCACACCAGAGCATTATACAACCTCAGCAGTACATCTCTGTTCTTATATTCTAGCCCTCTTATAACAAAAATTAACATCACACTCACCTTCCTAACTGCCAACTGAACCTGCATGTTAAGAGAATCTTGAACTCGGATTTCTAAGTCTATTTGTGCTTCAGATTTCCGAAGGCTTTTCCCGTTTAGAAAATAATCTACACTTCTGCTCTTCTTACCAAAGTGAACACCCTAACACTTTCCCACATTATATTCCATCTGCCACTTCTTTTCCCACTCTCCTAGCCTGCCCAAGTCCTTCTGCAATCTCCCCACTTCCTCAAAACTATCTGTTTCTCCACCTACCTTTGTGTCATTTGCAAGCTTAACAACAAAACCTAAGATCCTCCATCCAAATTGTTAATGTTTAACGTGAATAGTTGTGGTCCCAACACTGATCTCTGTGGAATGCCACTGATCACCGGCTGCCATCCAGAAAAAGGCTCCTTTACCTCCACTCCATACTTTCTGCTGATCAGCCAATCCCCTCTCCATGCCAGTGCCTAGATATATCTAAGTTGTCTTGTTTTAATTAGTTTTTTTTTAGTACCATCATTCTTTAAATGGTACTAGTGACAAATTATGAGGGATAAAAAAAATTGCATTTGTATCACTCTTGACAAAACATCAACACTTCCCAAAGTGCTTTACAGCCAAAGAGGCAATTTTGTAGTATAGTCACAGTTTTAATGTAGGAAGCACACAGTCAATTTGCATGAAGCAAGTGGCCCTGAATAGCAATTTTGTAATGGCCAGATAAACTGTTTTGTCACATTTGATTTGGGGTTAAATATTATCCAGAACACTCAGGATAACTCACCTGATATTCTTCAAAATTGTATCAATATCTTAAATCAAACAACTTAGAGTCTTAGAGATGTACAGCATGGAAACAGACCCTTCGGTCCAACCCATCCATGCCGACCAGATATCCCAACCTAATCTAGTCCCACCTGCCAGCACCCGGCCCATTCTTTACTGCTGGCTCTAAAAATAAAACTCATTTGATCTTTCAATTGCCTCTTAGGTCATCTTGCACTCTTGGAGTTCAATCCCTCAACCTGCCATTGTCACAAACAGATCAGCCACTTTCTTAAAGGTCATGAACCCACAGGAGGAAATCAGAACAATTAGACAAAAAGATGCATATTCCAGGAGTTTGATTTCCTTTGACATAGTTTTGAATGATGTTTGGGTCAACTCACATTTTACCTTGGTACAGATAAAACTACTAGATCCTTTAGGTAAAGGTGTGACTTTGAAACTGTGGTCAGCTAACTTATAATGTGTGCTAAAAAGTTTGCTTATAAAGCACTTTTCTAAATGACTACAATCACAGCATGAAACCCTTTACAAAGATGTATGTGCTGTGGTTGCAAATGGAACACATTGAGCAAATTGGTTGTTCAGTTTTACTGAGACAGAAGGACAAATGTGCACTTTCATGTTCCTATTACATGCTTTGAATACTGAAGGAGTGTATTGTGAAATCAAAAAACCTCTTATAATTTCAGCTATCTGCAAACCTTTCCGTGAAATAAATCCAGATGGCACTATAAATTCAAATACATTGATGATCCAGCTGCCAGTGCTCAAAAGAAGATTCATGTTATACACCAGCCCACACAAAAGATGGAAAATTTCCTACCAGAAACATGAGAATGAATCACAGTATCACCTCACTCATTAATGCTAATGCTTGAGGATTTTAATAAGTGTGACATTTAATTCTTGGTTTGCCACTATCCCTTTTTATAAATACACTTCTTTCTTTTAAAAAAAAACCTATTGAAGTTATGTTAAACAAAAATCAAATGTATATATTAAAGAATTGCTGAACCAGGGAATACTTGATAAATACGTGCAGATTCATTCAGGTGTGGTCTTTAAAACAAAATAGACTTAGTAAATTAAAATCTAGCTTGGTTGCCATGACTACTTTAGATCATAGAAACTTTATACCAGATGATAGATAAAAATCGGGGAATAAAAGCATACTACATAGAAGCTCCAAATTCAGTCTATTGCAATTTCATTAATTCTGGCAAACATAGTAAGGTACAGAAGGAACAGAATTATCAATGCATAGAACAAAATACAATGTAATAAAGGAAAAATATTGCTTTGCCATATCACATAAAGAGACCAATACAGGAACACTTTAATCTTCTAAAATCTGAGAGCTCTAATAGAATATTAAGTAGAAAGAAAGTCCCTGCAGTCACACACATGCATAAACACATTAATGTTAAGTAGGAATTCCAAAGAACTTGCAAATCAGCCGCCTTAGTATGTAAGTAATACTGATAAAATATTGGAAAGACTCAGCAAAACATTTTTCCTGAATTCATGTAATAATATTTTACCACTAGAGAGTTATAGTTGGTGAAAATTTGAGCAAGTTGCTTACTGTATATAACCGGTATAAAGCAACACTTGAGCATTACAACCCCCTAATATCCATAAGCATATTTGTTTGCTCTTTCATTGTGATTGCTTTCTTTTGCAACTATCGCAGCTTCTGACAGAACAGGAAATTTGAATTTCACGATTGTTCCATGATTATTATTGCCTCAAACAGAGCTGGAGCAGAGTATCAATGCTCCAAAGAGAGCAAAGGAAGACTGAGGGTGACTCTTATCAGGCCAAGCGCGATGTGGCCTACGGCATAGCAGAATTGGGTGCAACTGTCAGTGAGGCGATTGATGTTGAGGTGATCTTGCTACATCTTCTACACATTTCTCAATCAGTTTTGTGAAATTGTCGGCAGGTAGCAATGAGTTCCCAATTGATGCTCATTATTGCCTGCTAAGTGCATTGTTAACTGCCCGACTCTCAATGGGTTGCAATCTTACCAGATTTACCGTACAAATTAGACATTAGAAAGATTTGACATAGAAACCAGTGAGGGTTCTTGGTGGGGTCAGCTATCTGCTTGCTCCAGAAGACCTCCTGCAGCAAGGACAGTATGCGCTTACCTAGCTCACAAACTGGGCTAGGTTCCATCTCAGGGTTCTTTGCTCACTGGAGAAAACATACTAGAAAACTAATACCAGTAAGGTTCCTGGCCCGAACGGGTTGCATTCTAGAATTTTAAAGGAAGTAGCTACAGTGCATTGGCAGTAGCTTCTATAAATTCTTAGCTTCTGGAAAATTCCCAGATTTGGAGAATTGTCAACATAACACCCTTATTCAAAAAGAAAGGGAGCCACAAAAACAATTAGTCAATTAACTTTACATCTGTGAGTGGGAAAAAGAGTTAGATTCTATTAAAAAGGATGCAATAGCAAAGCATTTAGAAACACACACCAGAATTAGCAATGAGTCATGAAGTGGGAATCATGCATGACAAATTTATTAAAATGATTGAAGAAGTAACAAGCAAAGAGAACCAATAGATAAAGAGAACCAATAGATGTAATATATTTGGATTTCTAAAAGATATATGATATGGTAACAAAATGTAAGGCTCATTAATAAGGTGAGAGCCAATGGTGTTACATAAAGCATATTAACATTGAGAGAAGATTGCTCAATTGCTACAAGGCAGGAAGTTGGGATAAGGGGGTCATTTTCAGGATGGCAACCAATGAATAGTGGCAAGCCAAATGGTTCAGTGTTGGGACCAGAATTGTTTACATTACATATGATTGGCTTGGATGAGGAAATTGAATGGACCACAGCTAAGTTTGTGGATGAATCAAAAATATTTGAGAAATGGGGAGACTGACACAGAGTCCACAGAGGAATATGGACAGGTTAAGTGTTTGGGAACAAACCAGTTAGAAGGAATATAATGTGAAAAAATGTGAGGTCATGCATGTTGATAGGAGGAATAGAGGTTTCAAATATTTTTAAATGAGCAAAGCCCACAGAAGGGTGCAGCACAAAGGCTTTTTGGAGGGGTGGGCTTCATCATACATATATTCCAACAATCCAGATTCCAGGATTAGCAGATAAGGGCCTGTACTGTGCTGTACTGTTCTGTAATAGGGAAAGCAAATAGAATATTGGTCTTTATTTAATTGAAAATGGTATATAAAAGTAGGGAGGTCTCGCTAAAACTATACAAGGCACTAGTCAGATCACACCTGGAAAATTGTCAATACTTTTGGTCTCCATATGAAACAAAGGATATACTGACATTGTAAGCAATCATGGAGAAGTTTCAGCAGGTTGGTTCTGTGTATAGAGGGAGTGTATCATGAGAAGAGGTTGAGTAGTTTGTGATTGTATGCATTCGAGTTGAAAAGAATGTGAGCTAACCTTATTTAAACATATAAGATTCTTAAAAGGCTTGACTGGGTAGATGAGGAAAAGTTGTTTCCTCCCGTGGGGAGTCTGGGGTGAGAGGGTATCATCTTAGAATAAGAGATCACCTGTTGAAAACAGATGAGGAGGATTTTACTTTTTCTCTGAGGGTAGTGAATCTGTGGAATATTTTGCCATGGATGTCTGTGCATGTTGGGTCATTAAGAAAGTATAAGGCTGAGATAAATAGATTTCATAAACCAAAACAGAAATGCTGGAAAAAAATCAGCAGGTCTGGCAGTATCTGTGGAAAGAAAACAGTGTTAACGTTTGGGGCCCAGTGATCCTTCTTCAGAACTGAGTTTTTCATGCAATTTCTGCTTATGTTTCTGACTTCCAGCATCTGCAGTTCTTTGAATTTTTTTATAGACGGATTTTAGTCAGTAAGGGAATCAAGAGTTATGGCCAAATGGCAAGAAAGTGTGGTTGAAGATTATCAGGTTAGTTGTGACCTCATTAAATGATGGAGGCAGACTCAATGGGCTGAATAGCCTACTTCAAGTCCTTTTCTTACAGTTTCTTGTAGTCTTATGCTACAAGAAACTTTCAAGCTGAAATCAGGCAACACCAAGCAGAGAGTAGAATATCCTATGCCGGGATACCTATACTACCTCCAACAGAAGTGACAAAATCAACCATCTTGGGTTCAAGTCTGAGCATTTTCATGAAGTGTTTATTTTGTCTTGAGCATTGCTGGATCATCCAAAGTGCAATGGATGATAACGTTTTGAATTCTAAGGACTACTTCAGTGTAATACCATATGGTTAAGGATTGAGATTCACAGCTTCTCTCATGAACGTCTTGGCTTAATCCATGGAAATCTTAAATTCTAATGTACAACCATCTGACTCAAAAACCCATGAAATAGGAAGAGTGAACAACATGGTTTTTTGAGCTTAATCCACCACTCAAATCTGTTATGGTTGTTCTTTGACTTCCAAATCATTTAATTGTCTCCTCCCCATATTATTTGATTTCCTGAAATATAAAATAATTGCCTTAAATGCATTCCATAAATTAGACTCAACAACTTTCTGGGATAGGGAATTCAAAACATTCAAAAACTTTTGAGAGAACAAACATCTTGTCAGTTCAGACCTCCACAATTAAACCTTTCTACTGAGGCTGTGATTCTGTGTTCTAGATTTCCTAGCCAGTGGAATCAATCTCATAGCAACCACCCCATTGAGCCCCTTCAGAATCTTGCATGTTTCAATGAGTTGTTATTCAGGTCCTTATAAGATTCCATCCATACAATTTCTCTGTCTTCTGATTGTACTGAAGAAGAGTCAAGCCAAAGGATTGAGTTCACAAAGATGATGAAGCAGTGTGTCAGGAAAATCATTTTTTCAACTTCTCTGTCACCCACTCACAACACACAGGTGGATTATCAATTATCCAGGATACCAGTTCATTGGTGGATGTGGTGTTCTGGTTTGGAAAATTTAATTTGGTTGTAGAAGGCAGAACAGAGCCATCTACCTTTTTGCAGCCAAACAGACATGTACCATCCTTTTCCCTCCTACCTAAAATTCTTGGAAGATAAATTTATGTACAAAACACATTGACTGCAGAGGAACATCTGGAATCAGCACATCAAACATAACGGAGCCTGCAGATTTTGAAGCCTCCATACACCTATCATACTTGTACCATAAATTATTGTTACAGAAACAGTTGCAATTTTCATGTAATTATTGACCATTCTGTTTTGAGCAGACAACTGAAGCAAGCATTTGCTGTCTGATGACGTCAACAACATGGCTCACCCTTTAAAATGTTTTAAATAAGGATCCCTTATAAAGGAAATCACTGGAAGATGTGGTGGTGGTGGTGATGAGGTAAGGGTCGGGGTGGAGAGGTGTAGAGATGAAGAGGTTATAGAGCTTAGAACATAGAACAGTACAGCACAGTACAGGCTGTTTGGCCCTTGATGTTGTGCCAACTTTTTAATCCTACTCTAAGATCAAACCTACATACCCTTCATTTTACTATCATTCATGTGCCTATTCAAGAGTCATTTAAATGTCCCTAATGTATCTGACTCTACTACAACCGTTGGCAGTGCATTACACATACCCACCACTTTCTGTGTAAAGAACCTACCTCTGATGTCTCCCCTAAACCTTCGTGCAATCACCTTAAAATTATGTCCCCTTGTGATAGCCACTTCTGCCCTGGGAAAAAGTCTCTGACTATTCACTCTATCTATGTCACTAAACATCTTGTATACCTCTATCAAGTCGCCTCTCATCCTTCTTTGCTCCAGTGAGAAAGCTTCAGCTCCCTCAACCTTGCTTCATAAGACATGTCCTCCAGTCCAGGCAGCATACTGGTAGATTTCCTCTGCACCCCCTCTGAAGCTTTCACATCCTTCCTATAATGAGGCAACCAGAACTGAACACAATATACCAGGTGTGGACTGACCTGGGCTCTATAGAGCTGCAGCATAACCTCACAGCTCTTAAACTTGAACCCCCTGCTAGTGAAAGCCAACACACCATACACGTTCTTAACAACCCTATCAACTTGGATGCAACTTTGAGGGATCTATAGACATGGACCCCAAGATCCCTCTGTTCCTCCACACTGAGAAGAAACCTGCCTTTAACCCTGTATTCTGCATTCAAATTCAACCTTCCAAAATGAATCACTTCACACTTTTCCAGGTTCAATTTCATCTGCCTGGGTAAGAAGTCTTTCTTGATCACCTTCTGTGAGCCAGCCATGGCTATGTTGCAATTTATAGTTTCATCAATGGGAAGGCTCCAGAGGAAAGAAATTGACCTACTTTTGGCATTGAGATCAATGAGCTTCTGCCTGATTCAACCAATTGCAGGGTCATCCTAGAGGGTCCAAGCAAATGCATCCTATGAACTATAACAATTCTTTCTCTCATGGGTGCTTAGAGATGATTACAAGAAGTGAATTGGATTAAATAGATTCTTTTCTTGGCCTTCTTAATCACAGTTGAAAGTTTTTTTATGGATCTCCTTAGCTGTTGCTTAAGCTGTAACACAATAACTACTCTGTGCATCACCTATACTCATGGTTAATGTACCTTCATGATTTTTTAACCTGCCAACCCAGAGATAAGTTACATGAAGAAATCCATAAACATTTATCCAATATACTTTCTGAAGCAGATTGTTCCCCTCAGAGATTTAGCTCTGGTGACATTGACTCAAAGTTTTCACCTCCCAACCTAGTGTTGTTGTAGCAACCACTTTAATTTACAGATAACTGGTGATGTATGGCAGTAGACCTTGTTGTTTCCTTAACAATAAATTATTGATTTAACAGACCATGAGTTCACAGCTTATTTAGACAGGAAATGTTATAACCATCATGATAAAATAATTAATTTAAAAAAAACAGTCATGAACAATGCTGGCCAATGATTGACAGGAAAAGACAAGCTCATCCAGTAAGGGTATACAATGGAGTCAGGGCACAATTGTGAAGATTCGCAGATTAACCAGAAAATTTCCTCAATTCCTGATGTTGATCAAAATGTCAGAGGTCCCACAACCAGGTGATAGTCCAATAGGTTTGTTTGAAATCATAAGCTTTCAGATCCCTGCTCCTTCATCAGGTGACCTGACAAAGGAGGAGTGCTCTGAAAGGTTATACTTTCAAATAGATCCATTGGACTATAACCTGGTGTCATGTGACTTCTGGCCTTGTTCACCCCAGTCCAACACTGACACCTCCACATTTTGATCAGAATGAGCAAGGAGCTGACATGCCCACGAGGCAGTGTTATACTTCTTTTTTTGCACACAGTACTTTCAGTCCCAGCTATGAGTTCATTCATCTCCTATACAGATGGACTATCTATAGATACAGGGCGAGTGATCTTCTTGATGATGATCCAGGAAGCAGAAATGCACCAGATTTTGCTGGTCCAGAGTCAGACTGTCTGAATTTTCTTCTGGTATTTCCTTCAAGCTTGTTCCCGTGGGAAAGGAAAATTCAGATCTACCACTTTTAAGATCTCAATAAAACCTTGTCAAAATGTAATGTTTGTTATAGTATTCAGAAGGTTTTCTGCAGATTTAATCATTTCTTTTCATTCTGCTTGAAGCAGCTGCAAACATTCTTAAGATGCCAAAATGTTATGGATTTTCGCTGAAGCTTTCATATGTGTGTAATCATGCTGAAAGTGAATTATAATTGGGCATTATAAAATCAAAAGCTCATGTAAACCTTTGAGATGTGAAGGATTTGCCTTTTTGAAATGTGGAATAGAAATTGCTGTTGTTGAGAGCATTGAGTCGATGGTCAGACTACAATGAGGAGACTAAACTGTTCTCTTCTAATCTCCAAACACCTTCATTCTCACGTTACTTCAGGGACGCAGACATAATTAGTTAAACCCACACAATATATCCTGAGTTCCAGTCAATTCAGGAAAAAGAGCTGTGCTCAAAATGAGGTCACTTAAATTGATATTTTACCAGTGTAGAGAAACTTCATTACACACACAGGCAAATGAGGGAATATTTCTCCTTATCTATTAACTCTAATGGAAAGTAGATGCAACTAGAGATGTGACATTCTCCACTTTATGCTCATGGTCCGAATCTTGAGTTTGCAAACACAAGTTCAATTTCCAGTCCTAGATGTCTCAAGCTCAGAACTAGAGCAAAGAGAAAACTTGCCATTTCATTACAGTGGCTTCGCTTAAGAACAAACTGAAAAGCACTTGCCTAAAACATGGCATTTTACCAAATGTGACAATATTTATTTTATTCCTCTCTAGGATAAGAAACTGAGTCTGGATATCATAATATTGAAGACTTTATACAACTTTATTCCAGTTAACTATCATAAACAAACTTTAGATTACAGTTGAACAGCAATGCTTCCAATAGCATTTCATGCTTCAGGTGATTCTGAAGGTGGAGTGTGAGACCTTTATACCTCAAACTATATACTATAATATAATGATAATATCATAAGCCTGTCTCTTAAAGATATACTAACATACTTGAACACAGGCACAACATTACACAAGCAACTGCAAAATGGTTACAGTGTCAGTAGTCCAGGTTCTACATACATTGGTTGAGATAGAAAATGGTGTAGTGGGTGGCAGGATGGGCAGGGAATGTCTCTTCCCCATCACTTAAGGTGTGACCCATATTGCATGATCTTATTAAAGGCAAAGGGCAGGCATTCTGTGCATACGTCAGGAGTATGTAGAGGAGACATATTGTCACATTTGTCAATGTGTAATTCTAACGTGATGCACAACTTTCCATTCTCGACCCGCCACTCTAGTTAAAACCAGTCTTATACATGCAACAATGAATGGACATTCATCTGCACAGACATCAACCCATCAACCCACAACCCCCAATCCTCCCAACCACCAGCACCACCACCAGCACCACAGATACCCATTGCCACCAATACTGTTTCACAGTCTCACAGAAATGGCATGTTGTAGATGTCCATTTAGTCCATTAGGTTTGCAACAGTTCTCTATATAAGCAGTTTTTCTTGTACGGTCACATATTGTTTCTTATCAAATAAACATCTAATACCCTCTTGACTGCCTCAATTGACCCTGCCTTCACCACAATTACAGGCAGTATATTCCAGACCTAAATCACTCGTTATATGAAAATAAGATTTTTCTTACCTTACGTATGCTTCTTTTGCAAATCACATTAACTCCACCCTCTCATTCTTATTCCCTTACAAGTGGGAACAGTTAATTCCTATACTCTCTATCCTGTCATTTCATGATTTTGTAAAATCCTATCAGATCTTCTATTTGCCTTCTCCCCTCCAATGAAAATAACCACAGCCTCTTCAAACTATCTTCTGAAGTACATCTTCCCTGGAGCTATTCTTGCAAACCTCTTCTACACTGTCTCAAATACATTCACATCCTTCCTACAGTATGGTACCCAGAACTGCATCCAGCTGACATTGAACAATGTATTGTATCAATGCAGCATAACTCATTACATTTGTACCTGATGCCTCCGCTAATAAATCCTGGATGTTGTATGCTTCAATAATTGCTCTCTCCACCTATCACTACCTCACTATTATGTTACTCTTCCCACCCCAAGACCTCTTCCCTTTAACTGTAGCTCCCTGTGCCCCCTCATCTAGTTGTGAAGAAGGGTTGTACCCGAAACGTTGACTTCTCCACCTCCTGATGCTGTCTGGCTTGTGTGCTCTTCCAGCTTTCTGCCAGTCTACTTTGGGTTCCAGCATCTGCAGTTTTTTTATCTCTAACCAGCATTTATCAATTGCCCTTAAGAAGGTGATAGTGAGCTGCCTTCTTCAACTGTTGCAATCCATGAGTATAGGTAGACTCACAATGCCCTGAGGGAGGGAGTTCCAGAATTTTCATCCAGTAACTTTTAAATAACTATATACATAGAAAACATATTTCCAAGTCTGAATGATGAGTGACCTGGAGGTGAAATTACAGGTGGTGTTCCCACGTATCTCCTGAAGTTGTTGAAAGATTTTGGAAAGGTTAGGAACAGAAAAACACAAGAAATAGAAGCAGGAGTTGAACACAGGCTTGCCCAACCATTCAATATGATTAAAATTGATCTTGGGCATTAAGTTCACTATTTTTGTCCTTAGTAATGTCCCTTTGTAGTTCCATTGAGCTACAGCATCAGAGGAAAATGGACTGGCAGCCGAAAGGAAGACTAGTCTCTCGCAGAGGGATTAGACACTTTTACCCTCCTAGGATCTTCAGGGAGCACCTCTGTGACTTACAAGTCAAGCATTTATCTGCTATAATTGATTAAAGAGGTTGATCCAAAGTTATGCCATGTCGTGGAATCAGCCATGCAGTCTCAGAGTAAGAGCAGCACTGTCAGTGGCTATTATGGTGGATGGCATCCTAAATATTTAGTCATAGGATCTTTCTCAAAGGAAAATGTGACTTCAGGTTATGAAGAATATTGAGATGCCACCCTTGGGGAGTGACAACAGTTCGACACAGCACTCAGGCTTTGCGTCGCATTGCTACTTTGTAATGGAAACTGAAATATTGGCCATTAGATGTTGCAAGAAGGTTGGATCCACAATTGTTCTCACGGAATTGATTATCACTTCCACACTGGAAATGACAGAATCTAAGTTATGTACAAAACCTCTGGAAGATCCCACCATTACATAACCCTCCAAATTACGCACAATGGCAGTATCTCAGGTTGTGGACAGGAACGTTTAATCAAGTGACAATGTCTTTCCTCTGTTCTATCCTCAGGCCTTTGATCTCTTGTGCCGTTGGCTGGTCAGGAAGCCGTTGTTGGATATTTGAAAACAGAAATCATAGCAAGTGATAGCAAGAGGCACTAGATCGCACAATTTGCAGCTGGTACATAACCGGTTATTGGATAAAGGTACAGTGGTATTTGTAAAGTTACATTCAATAGGAACATGCTTTATGGTTTGACCAATTCCACTGCCCTTGCCCTCGGTGACTGTTGCTCTGATTGTCCCAGCACTGTATCCTCTAAAAGGTTCAGCAATGCAACAATGCCTGCCTCCACTATCAGCATCTGTCCTAGCCACAAAGTATGTTCCTTCTTCTCCTGCAAAGTAGAGGGGTGGGATTAAATTAGTTTGGTTCAACATGCCTCTGACCATGCCAACTGAAATGCCTTGATTACCTTCTGTTGACTCCCTGTACCAAGGACTCTATTGTGGCATATGAAACCCTAATGGGGAGGATGCTTTCCTGCCACTTGCTCCACTTTGGGTCCTTCCTGAAATTCTTCAAATGTTGCCCAGTGAATTTTAGCTGCTGCTGTACATTCCACTCAAGAGCTGGTTTTAAGTGGTGCAACCTAGCTTTCACTGACACTAACCCCATGAGCTTGGATCTACATGCAGTGCTTATCACCACCTTGAGTGATGGGCTGCACATTCTCATTTTGAAAATGAGCAGATACCACCAAACCTAAGCACTGCCTGAATCAGTTTAATTGGGCATGGAGTAATCTCACATCGCAATAACTGATTTTGCAGGATGCCAGTTTAATCTCCATAAATATGTAAACAATAAAGTATATTATGAAATGATAACTGTAAACTGATGACTTCTAAGCTTGATTTGATTTCACCATTACAATCATGATGTAATGTCACTTTCACCTCATTCACCCTGACATGAAATTAAAGCTCAAGTGCCTGGGGAGACCCACGCTCCTTCTTCTAGAGAAGGCTTGTCAAATATAATGCCAATCAAACATCACTGAGGCAGCCAACATTCCTTCACCTGGAAGTATGGCCTGGCACCACTTCCTCTCACAGAGAAAGCTATAGCATTATTTTTATTCATTTGTGGGTCGTGAGCGTCACTGGCTGGTCAGCATTTGTTAACCTTCCTAGTTGCCCTTGAGAAGGTGAGCTGGCTTGTTGATCTGCAGTAGTCCACCTGCTCTAGGTTGACTCACAATGCCAACAGGGAGGGAATTCCAGAATTTTGACTGAGCAACAGTGAAGGAACAGTGATACGTTTCCAAGTCTGGATGGTGGGTGGCTTAGAGGGGAACTTGAAGGTGGTGTTGTTCACATTTATCTGCTGCTCTTGGCCTTCTATATAGAAACATTTGTGAGTATAGAAGGTGCTATCTGAGGTTCTTTTGTGAATGTCTGCAGTGCATCCTTGAAAGTTGCCACCCAGGTTGACAGGGTTGTTAAGAAGGCATACAGTGTTTTAGCTTTTATTAATAGAGGGATCGAGTTCTGGAACCATGTACAAAGATCTGGTGTGGCCACACTTGGAGTATTGTGTACAGTTCTGGTAACCGCATTATAAGAAGGATGTAGAAGCTTTGGAAAGGGTGCAGAGGAAATTTACTAGGATGTTGCCTGGTTTGGAGGGGAGGTCTTACGAGGAAAGGCTGAGGGACTTGAGGCCGTTTCCGTTAGAGAAAAGAAAGTTGAGAGGTGACTTAATAGAGACATATAAGATAATCAGAGGGTTAGATAGGGTGGTCAGGGAGAGCCTTTTTCCAAGAATGGTGACAACGAGCACGAGGGAGCACAGCTTTAAATTGAGGGGTGATAGATATAGGACAGATGTCAGAGGTAATTTCTTTACTCAGAGAGTAGCAAGAGTATGGAATGCTTTGCCTGCAACAGTAATAGATTCGCGAACTTTAAGTATATTTAAGTCATCATTGGACAAGCATATGGATATACATGGAATAGTGTAGGTTAGATGGGCTTCAGATTGGTATGACAGATCGGTGCAACATCGAGGGCCAAAGGGCCTGTACTGCATTGTAATGTTCTATCTTCTATGTTCCATGTTTTATCTTGCACACTACTGCTACTGACGCTGCTTCCACAAGAGCACCCAGAATCATACAGGATCCAGGAATAAGGTAGTTGATTTAGAGTGGGGAGTTTCTGGGAGTGGGTGTAAGAAGTCGAGGGAGCAGGATAGTTGGAAGCAAAGGGAGATGTCTGGCTGTCAACAGAGTCCATCAATGAGGTACTGACGGTCTTTGACTGAGAGATATCCATTTCTTCCCACCTAGATTGACCTGTCAGGCACACTGAGTGGCAACAGATCTGACAACATCTAAGGCTTTAAAGCAGCTCATATTTGACAAGTTAAGGAGATCAACCTGTAATGGTACAGAAAATTCACCTATGATATTTCTCAGCTGGACTGAATTCCAACAGAAGTAAGAAGGCATAAGGTTTTGTGTACATCCCCAATCTAGGGCAGCACAGTGGCTCAGTGGTTAGCACTGCTGTCTCACAGTGCCAGGGACCTGGGTTTGATGCCAGCCTCGGGTGACTGTCTATGTGGAGTTTGCATATTCTCCCTGTGTCTGCATGGGTTTCCTCTGGGTGCTCTGGTTTCCTCCCACACTCCAAGGATGTGCAGATTAGGTGATTTGGCCGTGCTCAATTGCCCTAGTATTAAAGGATAAATGTAGGGTAGAGGAATGGGTTACTATTTAGAGGGTTAGTGTGGACTTGTTGGGCTGAAGGGCCTGTTTCCACACTGTAGGGATTCTATATCTAATTAATTCCTACCTTTAAGCTTGCCAAATTCAGAAAATACTGCACTAAATCCCATTGGAAAAAGAACAACAGTGAATCAGACAAGCTTCAATTCTTGCAGGCTTAATTTATTCAATTTCTTTCAGTTTCAATTTTTTGCTCAAATAGTTCAAAACTTATATGTCCTACTTAGATTATTGTAAACTCTTCTTTATTGCATTCATTTGATTCTTTATTGATACACACTCTTAAGTAATGATTTGGTTAGCGATATTCATATGATTTCCACAGTGAATATTCTGATCGACAAGGTGTTAAGGGAGATTGTCATTATATATTCAAACTGTTGATTTTGCCTTTTCTTATTTTTATCTCCATCTTTGCTTTTGCTGCAGTACTAACCTGAGTCTGCTTTTATTGTTCCTAACTTGAATTTCAAATCCTGGAAGTATTTTTGCTGAAGTAAATATGGTCATTTATCGAACACTGCTGCTACATTTGCTGCTCGTCTAGTTTATTTTTTTAATTTTTTGAAGTCAATTGTCAAGTCATTTATTTACCTTTTCAATTTTCCAGTTCACAAGCTTTACAATTATTCCCTAAACAATTAGGAGAAAGTGAGGACTGCAGATGCTAGAGATCAGAGCTGAAAAATGTGTTGCTGGAAAAGCGCAGCAGGTCAGGCAGCATCAAAGGAGCAGGAGAATCGACGTTTCGGGCATAAACCCTTCTTCATTCCTGAATTCAGGAATGAAGAAGGGCTTATGCCTGAAACATCGATTCTCCTGCTCCTTTGATGCTGCCTGACCTGCTGCGCTTTTCCAGCAACACATTTTTCAGTTTCTTCCGTAAACAATTGGTGAGATCCTACACTCAGCAATTAAAGACATTTTTTATCAATATTATAAAGGGTGAATCTCCCATTATATGTCACAAATTTTATATTTATTGAGGTCAGAGGGTAAAATACACAATTTGAGAGAAAATGTTGGAAATGTGCAGCAAACAAATTGGATTTAATATAGGTAGAATTATCATATTTTGCATGTGTACCTGTCTTCTGACCAGAGTCTGAGAGATAAACAGACATTTTGATAAGTCTGTGACGTGAGAAACAAAAGAAAGGATTAGAGGTGTGGGAAACCAGCAGATACAAGAGAGGAGTTAAATTGTTAAATGTCCTGGGAAATGCAAAGTAGAAAATTGGTGACATAGAAGACCCTCAAGGAGATAACACTGAACTGCTAGACATCACTTCTCATTTACAATCCAAATGGAAAAAGAATGGTTAACCTCGACATAGTCCATCTTTAACATTTCACTTCATATCACGGACTTCTTTTTTCACTGTTTCTGAGTTTTCATCATTTATCTGAATGATTGGATGTGAACTTAGGAGGTATGGTTAGTAAGTTTGCAGATAACACCCAAATCGGAGGCATGGTGGACAATGAGTAAGATTATCCTCAGAGTACAATGGGACCTTGATCAGATGGGCTAATGGGCTGAAGGGTAGCAGATGGAGTTTAATTTAGATAAAAGTGAGGTGCTGCAGTTTGGAAAGGCAAATCAGGTCAGGACATATATACTTCATGGTCCTGGGGAATGTTATTGAACAAGAGACCTGGTACAGTATGTTCATAGTTCCTTGAAAGTGGAATTCCAGGAGACAGAATAGTGAAGAAGGCTTTTGGTATGCTTGTCTTTATTGGTCAATTCATTGAGTATATGAGTTGGGAAGTCGTGTTATGGCTCATTGATTGGTTTACACTTGGACTACTGCTTGCAATTCTGGTCTCCCTGCTGTAGAAAGGATGTTGTGAAACAGGATATTGATTAGGTCACTTTTGGAATACTGCTTGCAATTCTGGTCTCCCTGCTATAGGAAGGAAGTTGTGAAACTTGAAAAAATTCAGAAAAGAGTTACAAGCATGTTGCCAGGTTTGGAGGGTTTGAACCATAGTGTGAGACTGAATAGGCTGGGGCTATTTTCGATGAAGTATCGAAGGCTGGGGGGTGACCTTATAGAAGTTTATGAAATCATGAGGGGAATGGATAGGGTAAATAGCCAAGGACTTTTCCCTGGGGTGGGGATGTCCAAAAATAGAGGGCATAGGTTTACGGTGAGAGGAGAAAGGTTTAAAAGGGACTGAGGGACAACTTCTTCATGCAGAAAGTGGTGCATGTATGGAATGATCTGCCAGAGGAAGTTTTGGAGGCTGGTACGCTTATAACATTTAAAAGACATCTAGATGGATATATGAATAGGAAGGGTTTAGATGGAGGTGGGCCAAGAGGTGGCAAATGCGATTAGGTTAATTTAGGATATCTGGTCAGCATGGACGAGTTGGACGGAAGGGTCTGTTTCCGTGCTGTACATCTCTGTGACTCTATGACTCTCAAGCCCATTAATTCTTTCAAGTTTCCTATTTATAAATCAATGGAAGAAACGTAATATTATAAAAAGGGACAATGATGGAGCATGTCAGGATCAAGCTTCTGCACTTCCAGCCATTCTTCCCATGAACTTTCTGATCAATTACAAGGAAGATGGTATCTCTGAATGTACTTCCATCTTCAACACTAACCAGAGCCATGAGTGCTTCTGTGAGTGGGAAAGCGATTCATGTCATATATTCTCTATAATTAATATATTCTAAAGAATAGTTTATTGCCTTGACTATGCCCATTTTACGATATTTACAATATTCACAATATTTACAATACAACATGGTGACTCAGTGGTTAACACTGTGCCTCACAGCACCAAGAATTCAGGTTCGAATCCACTCTTGAGTGATTGTCTTTGCACATCCTCCCCATGTCTGTTTCCTCCAGGGGGCCCAATTTCAAAGATTTGTAGGTTAGGTGGTTTGGCCATGCTAAATTGCCTATTTTGTTCAGGGATGTGCAGGATGGGTAGATAGCCATGGGGAATGCAGGCTTACAGGGTTGGGTTGGGTCTGGTTCTTTACCCAGAGAGTGGTGGGGGCATGGAATGCGCTGCCTGTGGGAGTGGCAGAGTCAGAATCATTGGCGACCTTTAAGCGGCATTTGGATAGGTACATGGATGGGTGCTTAAGCTAGGACAAACGTTCGGCACAACATCATGGGCCGAAGGGCCTGTTCTGTGCTCTATTGTTCTATGTTCTATATGGTGGCATGCTTTTCGGAGGGTCAATGCAGACTCAATTGGCTGAATGACCTGCTTCAGCACTGTAGGGGTTCTATGATTCTATTCTACATTTCTACCATAGAGACAAGTGATTATGTGTCAATTGGAGCAGAACAGACATTATAAATTTGATATAGATTTGTAGAAATTAGGTAAGGGGCAAATTTCACAGCATGTTGCCATGATTGAGAAAAGGCGAAGAAAATTAGAAAGCATTTAAATTAAAGTGAAACATCTTATTGAATTCAAGAACAATTGGGATTATGTAAGTAGTTATTTCTTTCAGCGGTGAAAAGTGAACTGAAATAAATTAATATCAGCTCTTCATGCATTGTTTAATAATATGCACCTGACCGACATTGAGGGGCAGCTCAACTGAGGAGCGATCAGATCTCTACGCAGCTTCCAATTGATTTGCTACTAAACCCCTGCCCAGCCAGTGACGCCATGTCCCATGAGTGAATCAATAAAAAAGAACAAAAAAATCCCATAGACAAGTTTCTAAGACAGCATGGAGCAGCAAGGACACTTTCCACAGGCACCAGCTCAGGGATTGGACCAAGCTGTACGTCAGCATTGCTCATTTACTCCGACCTACAAACTTGCACCTTCCAGGCTTTGCAGACTTCAATCAACTAGACTGGCATCTTGCTGTTCAGCAGTGCACCATATCAGTCTCATACGCTCACAGCATGTACACAGCTGTCTGGTTAGTTTTCTCAAGGGAGGGGACAATGATCTGTCTGTCAGGTCCGTCCACCAGAACTAAGTAGAGAAAAATGTCTGGGAGAAGGGGAGAAGGGAAGGTACCACCATAGGAACCTAATCTTCAGGATCGAGGGCTCCTAGCTAGGGGTGATGGATAATAGCAATAGTGAAGCGGGTGGGGGGGAGCAACATTATTTATAAGGGACATATACAGTAAATCATGGATAGAAATGAGATCAGGCAGGGAGAGAGTTCATCCATGACAGGAGCACTCTGGGATCAATGGGGATCAAGTATGGCCACACCCAGGATAGTCACCTCATATGCCTGGTGCTGAGGGTGGGCTAGGCAAGGTAGGCAGCATGTAGATGATGACCTAGGGTGATGTATGGACAATGGGGTGCATGGGAAGAGCTTATCAGGAAGGGCACCAGGATGTCAGGCCTCACAGACGCATAGGCAGATGTTGGAAACCACTGGCTGAAGACCATCGCTATCCATTGTGCCAGAAATCAAACGCATGCAATTGAAAAGAAATTAGCTGTGAGTATACCTGGAATAGATGGGGTAAATGTCTTGATCTGTGATGGAGGGTAATGTCATACCTAACATTGTGAGGCCTTTTAAAGGGAAACACTGTACCGCACTCATCAGCTGGAGCTCTGATTTCCTGCATATCCTCATCCATTGGCTCCCTGTATGCTGTGCAGCTCTCTGCCCCTGATACTGCTGACCCAGTCATACCATAACAACTCTGTTGTACACAGGGCCCTGAGAAATTATGAAGATTTTTGTCAGCCAAGGAGCATTGGAGTCAGCAGGACCCATTACCCTATATACCGATTACCTGATTCCTCTTGTTTCTAGATGTGTACAAGGCTCTCAACACAGGCATTGAGATGTGGTACATAAGTACTTTGACTGCATGAGTGACATTGCACTGTACGTGATTTCTCATGTTTGTATGCATTTCATTGTTTTGATGCTACATCTGTTTGTTTGAGTGTATGTGTAGCTATGAATGTAACTGTGCCATATGGATGTACCATGTGGACCAGATGAGGTTTGGTGTTATGCTGGCACAGTTACATTAGGGGCTAACAGATGTAGTGATAAAACAATGAAACGTATACAAATATGAGAATTCATATATAGTGCAATGCCACTCATGCAGCCAAAGGACCTGAAGTGGACTTTCCTCTTTCTATGCTCCAGCAATCACTCAGAATAGTCCTTGGTTCCTCAGTTGGTGTGGAGGGATCCTGCTGAATAAGCCTAGAGTGTTTGTGCATGGACAGCTCAGACATGCTGAGGGTTTCCTTGCCAGAGGCACATAAGCCCTCCTTGGCTTGAACTTCCGATGGTCAGAAGAGGGCAGGTGGATAATGGAGATGGAGGGCCCAAAAGGACCTTTAGAGTGTCCTGAAAGAACAAATCAAAGAACCCCTATAGTGTGGAAGCAGGCCATTAGGCCCATCAAGTCCATACTGACTCTCCTCAGACCATCCCTACCCAATCCTTGTAACCCCTCAACACTCATGGCCAATCCACCAAACCTGCACATCTTTGGACTGTGAGAGGAAATCGAACTATTCAGAGGAAACCCATGCAGACACGGGTAAAATATGCAAACTCCAGACAGCCAGTCATGAGAGGTATGACCACTGTGCCAGCGTGCCACCCCCAAGGACCACTGGAGTGTTCTGAGAGGAGACTTCTGAGGGACCTGAATGTGAGCACCCATCATTTTGCGAATGATCAAAAGTAATAGTAGTAGTAATTGATTAGATTCTGCTCGTTCCTTCTAATATTAGAGAGTAATTCTTTGAATGTATTTGGTGCAAAGTTTGTGTATCTATAGTGGCACTCAATCCAATCTGATTGGTGTTGTAATTTGGATGCAGCATGCAAATGTGTACAGCATTTATTGTTCAGGACTGATAGGTGCCTGCTTCACATCTGAAAAAAAGAGCAATCAAATTTCTTGGTGAAAACTTGGCTGAGAGATTTTGGGGGATGTCAAATTACACTGACAAATGAAGGTAAATAACTGGTTCCGGAACAAAGTACAGATTATAGCAGAATGGATGAAATCGCTGTTTGTAGAGGATTAAAATTCTTCTGAGAATCAGAACAATCAAGGCAAAGCCATGCAAAGCAGAGATTTGTTGTTTTTTAAAACACTGCAGTTGTATGATAATTGCTCTTCTTTACTGCCACCATCAGGTAGTAGATTGTAGAATAACAGTGGTACCTAACATTTCTAATTATTGTCCAAATCAGTACTGTAATCAGTGCAAAATATGTTTTCAATAAAATAGAAACTGCTCATCATACTCATCAGGTAGCTTCTATGAAGAGAGATACAGAATTAATGAGCTGAATTTTAACTCTTACATAAGGTACTTAGAAACTACAATTCAAGATTTTGAATTAGTAAAAAAGTTGCCTTGAATCTGCCCACTTTTGATTTTAATGAAGAAGACAAATGAATCCATTCGCAGGGTTGGTCATTCAAATATTATAACAAGCCCCCCCCCCCCCCCCCCTCTTCATTTTAACAAGAATAACTTTTAATTTTATCAACCCTCCCAAAGAATGCAAGGATATTTTGCAGAGATTTAATAAAACAGGGCAACAAGGGAATTATTAAGCTGATGCCCAAACGCTTGGTTGAAAAGGTAGTTTTGAGAAAGCATTTTAAAGGAGGGATGTAAGAGGCAGAGAAGTCTATGGTGGCTATTACAGAGGTTAGGATCCAGCCAGCTGGGGATATTGTCACCAATATCAGAGGAGCGCAGGAATCTTAGAAGATTATGTTGCTTGAAAAGATTATAGTCTCTGCATTGTCAATTTACGTAGGCTGGATATTTCAGGCCATATGATACTCCACAGGTGAAAGGAGGTTACAGGACTGAAACTATAATGTCAATGCCTTTATATCATGGCTTTTCTGTCAGGAATAGGAGACATGTTTCCTTCAGGTTGAATGAGCTACACCATAAACACTGTCCATGCAGAAGAAAAAAAAAAGTCACAATTGAAAATGACATAAACTGGTCAATCTCGTCTTGCATGCTTGACAATGGGCCAGTACATTCTTTTCATAGTCTTATCTTTTTTAAAAACATTTTTCTTTCCCACTGGTCACCTCACTCTCACTGAAATCCCACTGGACCATTATTAGACTAATCATTTCCAAAGACCACAGGGGCCACTTTGAACACTATCAGGCCATATTCTGAGAACAGAAAGGCATCTCCATTTTGATTGGATCACTGACCATCATTTGATCACACAACACCAAAACCATGATCGAGGTCCCTTTCCATGAGTAGGGCATTCATCTGCATCCAAGACTGTATATGTCACTGAGAAGCACCCTACTTTTTTTTATTTCAAAAATACACTTTATTCATAAAAATATTTTGATGATCTGTACAATTGGTCATTCCATACATACTTAAACATTCCATTTCTTTGCATACAGAGATCGAATAATCATTCATATATACAGGTCTGTACGTTTACTATGCATACATTTAGCTGAGGCGTCAGCAGAGCCCACTTACTGCATGGGCCCCCTGTTCTTAGGCAGGCAGACGTTACACGGTGGTCTTTCCCCAACACGCCTTGGCAGCAGCTGCCCCAAGCTTCAGCACGTCCCTCAACACGTAGTCCAGGACCTTGGAATGTGCCAGTCCGCAACACTCAGTCAGGATCAGCTCCTTCAGCTGGAAGATCAACAGATTTCGGACAGACCAAAGAGCCTCTTGATGATCCTGCAGGCACAGTTGATGTTCGTCTCGGTGTGCGTCCCAGGGAACAGACCGTAGAGCACGGAGTCCCATGTCACGGAGCTGCTCGGGACAAACTTCGACAAGCACCACTTTTTTAAAATTCCAAAAATATACTTTATTCATAAAATAATTTGATGGTCTGTACAGTTGGTCATGCCATACATACGTAAACATTTGCATACAGAGATCAGAATTTATCATTTGTATCTACAGGCCTGTACGTTTATCAATCATATGTCCATATATTTAGCTGAGGCGTCAGCGGAGCCCAAATGACTGTGTGGGCCCCCTGTTCTTCTTAGGAAGGCAGATGTTACACGATGGTCTTTCCCCACTGCGCCTTGGCGGCAGCTGCCCCAAGCTCCAGCGCATCCCTCAGCACGTAGTCCTGGACCTTGGAATGTGCCAGTCTGCAACACCCAGTCGGGGTCAACTCCTTCAGCTGGAAGATCAACAGGTTTTGGACCGCCCAGAGAGCGTCCTTCACTGAGTTGATGATCCTCCAGGCACAGTTGATGTTCATCTCGGTGTGCGTCCTGGGGAACAGACCGTAGAGCACGGAGTCCCACGTCACGGCACTGCTCGGGACGAACCTCGACAAACACCACTACATTCCTCTCCAGACTTCCTCTGCATAGGCACATTCCAGAAGGAGGTGTGTGACAGTCTCGTTTCCCCACCCCCCCCACACACACAGCCGCTTTGAGGGCAGCGTGCGGTGTGGCAAAGAATCCAGGTGTGCATAAAGGATCTCACAGGCAGAGCCCTTCTCACCACCAGCCGAGCCATGTCTTGGTGCTTGTTGGAAAGTTCTGTCGATGAGGCATTCTGCCAAATGGCTTTGACAGTCTGCTCAGGAACCGCTCGATAGGATCCGTCTTCTCCTTTTCCCGAAGGGTCTCAAGGACACTACATGCTGACCACTTCCTGATGGATTTGTGGTCAAAGGTGTTTTTCTTCATAAACTTCTCCAAGAAGGACAGGTGATACAGAACGGTCCAACTACTCGGAGCATTCCGCGGCAGCGAGGCCAGGCCCATCCTTCGTAACACCTCAGTACGTAGTGACACTTAGTGTTTGTGTACCAGGGATCCATGCACAGCTTGATGCAGCCACACACAAAGGTGGCCATCAGGGTGAGGGTGGCATTGGGTGTATTTTTTCCCCCATTGCCCAGATCTTTATACATCGAGTCCCTTCAGATCCAGTCCATCTTTGATCTCCATATAAACTGGAAGATGGCCCGGGTGACTGCAGCGGCACAGGTTCTGGGAATAGGCCAGACCTGTGCCATATATAACAGCAATGACAGTGCCTCACACCTGATGACCAGGTTTTTCCCGAGATGGAAAGCGACTGTAGCTTCCATCTGCCCAGTTTCTGCCTCACTTTGCTGATACGCTCCTCCCAAGACTTAGCGCATGCCCCAGCGCCCCCCGAACCAAATACCCAGCACCTTCAGGTGGTCGGTCCTGATGGTGAAGGGGATCAAGGATTGGTCGGCCCAGTTCCCGAAGAGCATGGCCTCGCTCTTGCCTCGGTTTACCTTGGCCCCCGAGCCCCGTTCGAACTGGTCACAAATGCGCATGAGTCTGCGCACGGACATATGCAGCACACAAACAAGGCAGGAGGGAGAGGGCAGCCCTGTCTGACTCCAGATCTGACTGGGAAGCCATCTGATTCCCACCCATTGATTGAGACTGCACTGACAATGTTGGTGTAGAACAGTCAGATCCAATTGCAGATTCCCTCCCCAAAGCCCATTTTGGACAGAACATCTCTCATATACCTGTGTGATATCCTGTCAAAGGCTTTCTCCTGGTCCAGGCTGATCAAGCAGGTGTCCAACCCTCTGTCCTGCACATAGGCGATTGTATCCCTGAGGAGTGTGAGACTCTCAGCGATCCTCCTGCCCAGTACAGCACAGGTTTGGTCAGGGTGAACTTCAACAAGCACCACTGATTGAGACCAGCCCAACAATTGAGATTAGACTCCAATAGTAAGATTCCTTCCTGCTATTGTGATCTTCACTCCTTCACATTTAATATGCTGGTGGAGAGATTCAAAGCTTGGTGACATTGACCTGACACAACAAGTCATCATTCTCAAACAAAAAGTGACCTAACTTTGCAGGATATTTTAACAAATAAACCCAATAGAAATAGTAAAACATTACATGCAGTGAAGCATTGCAGATGAAATGTAAATTATGCAGCAGCCACTCAAAGCTATGTCTGACACAGCCTCGGGCAATTGTCTGTGTGGAGTTTGCACATTCTCCCCATATCTGCATGGGTTTCCTCCCACAGTCTAAAGATGTGCAGGTCAGGTGGATTGGCAATGCTAAATTGCCCATAGTGTTATGTTCATTAGTCAGAGGGAAATGGGTCTGGGTAGTTTACTCTTCAGAGAATCGGTGTGGACTTGTTGGGCCGAAGGGCCTGTTTCCACACTGTAGGGAATCTAATCTAATCTAATCTAATCTTATCTTGATCAGAAGGGCCAATGGACTGAGAAGTGGCAGATGGAGTTTAATTCAGACAAATGCGAGGTGCTGCATTTTGGGAAAGCAAATCTTAGCAGGAATTATACACTTAATGGTAAGGTCCTAGGGAGTGTTGTTGAACAAAGAGATCTTGGAGTACAGGCTCCTTGAAAGTGGAGTCGCAGGTAGATAGGATAGGGAAGAAAGCATTAGATATGCTTTCCTTTATTGGTCAGGGTATTCAGTACAGGAGTTTGGAGGTTATGTTGCGGCTGTACAAGACATTGGTTAGACCACTGTTGGAATATTGCGTGCAATTCTGGTCTCCTTCCTATCAGAAAGATGTTGTGAAACTTGAAAGCGTTCAGAAAAGATTTACAAGGATGTTGCCAGGGTTGGAGGATTTGAGCTATAGGGAGAGGCTGAACAGGCTGGGGCTGTTTTCCCTGGAGCGTCAGAGGCTGAAGGGTGACCTTATAGAGGTTTACAAAATTATGAAGGGCATGGATAGGCTAAATAGGACAGCCTTTTCCCTGGGGTGGGGAGTCCAGAACTAGAGGGCACAGGTTTAGGGTGAGAGAGGAGAGATGTAAAAAAGACCTAAGGAGCAACTCTTTTGCTCAGAGGGTGGTACGTGTATGGAATGAGCTGCCAGAGGAAGTGGTGGAGGCTGGTACAATTGCAACATTTAAAAGGGTATATGAATAGGAAGGGTTTGGAGGGATATGGGCCGGGTGCTGGCAGGTGGGACTAGATTGGGTTGGAATATCTGGTCGGCATGGGCAAGTTGGACTGTCTGTGACTCTACGAATTCATGATTTTAGTTACCTAATAGAGACAATCAACCATTTGTAAGGAACTTTCAGATTGTTGGTTATGTTTGTTATGAAGCAGTGGTTTAAATACATTAAGTAGACAAATAAGTGTACAACTTGTGCCAGCTAAGGATGATTCACTAACACCAGAGGGTGATTGCTCCGTTAGTGCGGATTTTGTCAACCATCTCAATCCCATATTCATCCTTCTGGCTAATGAATTCAGGGCAGGTAAACAAATATCAGGATAGTTTTCCCACTCTTCATCCATCTCCCAAGTCAGTTTACATTATGTTAGGAACATTTCCCTTACTTCTCTCAAAGACCTGGCTTGACAGTACCTCAGCCCAGTGTTGTGTATTTCAGTCCAGCGTGGCAGTATGTTGGCCCAGCATGGCAGTATGTTGGCCCAGCATGGCAGTATCTCAGCCCAGTGTGGCAGTACCTCGGTCCAGCATGGCAGTACCTCGGTCCAGCGTGGGGTATCTCAGCCCATCATGGCAGTATCTCAGCCCAGCATGGCAGTATCTCGGCCCATCATGGAAGTACCTCAGCCCAGCATGGTGGTATCTAGGCCCAGTGTGACAGTATCTAGGCCCAGCGTGGCAGTATCACAGCTCAGCGTGGCAGTCTCTAGGCCCAGCATGGCAGTATCTCAGCCCAGCGTGGCAGTATCTAGGCCCAGCGTGACAGTATCTAGGCCCAGCATGACAGTATCTCAGCTCAGTATGGCAGTATCTCAGCCCAGCCGTGATGTATCTCAGCCCAGCTTGGAGTATCTTGGCCAAGTGTGGAAGTATCATGACCCAGCGTGGCAGTATCTCAGCCCAGCATGGCAGTATCTCAGCCCAGTGTGGCAGTATCTCAGCCCAGCGTGGCAGTATCTCAGCCCAGCGTGGCAGTATCTTGGCCCAGCGTGGAGTATCTTGGCCAAGTGTGGAAGTATCTCAGCCCAGTGTGGCAGAATCTTGGCCCAGCATGGCAGAATCTTGGCCCAGCATGGAGTATCTTGGCCAAGCGTGGAAGTAGCATGGCCCAGCGTGGCAGTATCTTGGCCCAGCGTGACAGTATCTTGGCCCAGCATGGAGAATCTTGGCCAAGTGTGGAAGTATCATGGCCCAGCGTGGCAGTATCTTGGCCCAGCATGGCAGTATCTTGGCCCAGCGTGGCAATATCTCAACCCAGCGTGACAGTATCTTGGCCCAGCATGGAGTATCTTGGCCAAGTGTGGAAGTATCATGGCCCAGCATGGCAGTATCTTGGCCCAGCATGGTAGTATCTAGGCCCAGCATGGCAGTATCTCAGTCCAGCGTGGCAGTATCTTGGCGCAGCGTGGCAATATCTCAACCCAGCATGACAGTATCTTGGCCCAGCATGGAGTATCTTGGCCAAGTGTGGAAGTATCATGGCCAAGTGTGGAAGTATCATGGCCCAGCATGGCAGTATCTTGGCCCAGCATGGCAGTATCTTGGCCCAGCGTGGCAGTATCTTGGCCAAGTGTGGAGGTATCATGGCCCAGCGTGGCAGTATCTTGGCCCAGCGTGGCAGTATCTTGGCCAAGTGTGGAAGTATCTTGGCCCAGCATGGCAGAATCTTGGCCCAGCATGGAGTATCTTGGCCAAGTGTGGAAGTATCTTGGCCCAGCATGGCAGTATCTTGTCCCAGCGTGGAGTATCTTGGCCAAGTGTGGAAGTATCTTGGCCCAGCGTGGCAGTATCTCAGCTCAGCATGGTAGTATCTAGGCCCAGCATGGCTGTATCTCAGTCCAGCGTGGCAGTATCTTGGCACAGCATGGCAGTATCTTGGCCCAGCGTGGCAGTATCTAGGCCCAGCCTGGCAGTATCTCAGCTCAGCATGGCAGTATCTCAGCCCAGCGTGGTGTATCTCAGCCCAGCGTGGTGTATCTCAGCCCAGCGTGGTAGTATCCCAGCCCAGCATGGTGTATCCCAGCCCAGCGTGGCAGTATCCCAGCCCAGCGTGGCAGTATCTTGGCCCAGTGTGACAGTATCTTGGCCCAGCGTGGCAGTAACTAGGCCCAGCGTGGCAGTATCTCAGCCCAGCATGGTGTATCCCAGCCCAGTGTGGAAGTATCTCAGCCCAGTGTAGCAGTATCTTGGCCCAGCATGGCAGAATCTTGGCCCAGCGTGGCAGTAACTAGGCCCAGCGTGGCAGTATCTCAGCCCAGCGTGGCAGTATCCCAGCCCAGCGTGGCAGTATCCCAGCCCAGAGTGGCAGTATCTCCGCCCAGCATGGCAGCATCTCGGCCCAGTGTGGAGTATGTTAGCTCAGCATGGCTGTATCTGAGCCCAGTATGGCAGTATCTCAGCCCAGCACGGCAGTATCTCATTCCTGATGAAGGGCGTATGCTGAGATATCATTTTTGCTGCTCCTCAGATGCTGCACGCCCTGCTGTACGTTTCCAGCACCACACTCTTGACTCTGATCTCCAACATCTGCAGTCATCAGTTTCTCCTAGTATCTAAGCCCAGCATGGCAGTATTTCGGCCAAGTGTGGCAGTATCGCGGCCCAGCATGGCAGTATCTCAGCCCAGCATGGCAGTATCTCAGCCCAGCGTGGCAGTATCTCAGCTAAGCGTGGAGTATCTCAGCCCAGCACGGCAGTATCTCAGCCCAGAGTGGCAGTATCTAGGCTCAGTGTGGTAATATCTTGGCCCAACGTGGCAGTATCTTGGTCCAGCGTGGCAGTATGTCAGCCCGGCAGGGCAGTATCTCGGCCTAGCCTGGCCTCAGTGTAAACCTTTGGCCTCAAGGTAAAGGCCTGGTGTAGTCTGGAGGCTAAATGCTGGCGTCGAATGGTTTGGAACGCCTGTTATTCTGAACTTTTATTTCTTTATTTTCCTAATTTACTCCCATGATCTATAATGCTGGACCTTTATTTCTTTTATTTCTTTGTTTGTCTAATTTGTTCCTTTGTTCCATAATGCTAGATTTTTATTTCTTCATTTTTCTATTGTTTCTCCCATTAGAATTTGTATCTAAGAATCTGTATCTAAGTACCTTTATACACAAGATGGCACTGTAAGTGGTGACTTATAAACTTTTCACTGTACTCATGTGAACTCTGAGGGAATTCTAAATACAGATATAGACAACATATTTCACCAAGCTCCAATCTGCCAACTTGGAATGTCAACATGGAAGCCTGATCCAAATAACCAGATGCTTTCAGAGACTGTTTTAGCATTGTTTATATTATTCTAAAGAGAAATGATCAAAGTGATATTAGTAAATTTTATCAGCTTTTATTGTGCATATATAGTTATTTATTAAGGAGCCCAATTTCAAACGGGAAAATGCGTATCTGGAATAAATAGTGAATTGCCAGCCAATCATCAAAAAAATTACATTGTCAAGAATAGTGAAGTGTTGTATGTGTTTGAAATAGGTTTTCATGACTCAAGTCATGAACTGAGTGCAGGCTATCCTTGCATGCAATGCTTACACAAAATAATGCACACGGGAACTCTCTTTTCTTCCATCTTGTTGAGGAAGTCCTCAAAGACATGTCTTTATATTTGAGTACATCAATTGTCTCTCTGGAAAGACAATGTCTGTTATGTGCCTTGAATGTAATGAGTCTCAGAGGAGAATTCCATAAATCTGCAACAAAATCATTGTACACAATGAGGAATTTTAGCTAACTTTCTTTTTTTTATCCAGCAGAAAGACCAATGATTCATGTTTGATCTAATCATGACCGTGAGGCCCAAAATGCAATCATCAGGATTTGCACTGGTGCATGTAAACACAAAGGTCTCTTTCTCCAAGTCAGTGTACTAGTTTCTGTATCCAATAATGCCCATGATGCATAAAGTATGTGCTTTCAATATCCTTCCAGCCATTCCTGAAAAAGCACTTTCCCAATATCTGTGGCTGAGCTGTCTGCAGCAATAATCATGGGATACAATGGATTGAAATGGAATATGACATTAATGAAGGCCAATATGTCCTTAATATGTGTTGAAAGACCATCTGTCACTCTGTAGCCCAAAGCCAAATTTGTGACTTCTTTATGAGACTTTCTAAGCAGAGGCAAGCTATGTTAAAAACATAGCCAACAGGAAGGTTTTGGTGTTTTGGGGGATTAGCTTGTTTTCTAAACTTGCTGATGGTATATCCTAGGAAACTGAACATTTGTCAGCATTAGGCTGATACACTACAGATACAATCTTCTGGGATTTGATATTTGCTATTGTTACCGTAACGTTGTTACAGCCAAGATTGCTGTTTCAGTGTTAAAACCGAAAGTTGTTGGAGTTTCTGTTGTTTAAGTATAAAGATTGACACTCCTTTACCAATATGGTGGAGAGATATTGAAGATGTTCCTGCAGCACCTAAAGATCAGTGGGCACAAATTCAAAGTGGCTTCACTCAATACAATTCAATATTATATTAACTAAAATATGTGATGACTGTCATGGCATCCTTGACACAGATAATTTTTTCCTTTCATAGTATATTTTCATTGAATTTGACACCATTTGATTAGATTTATGCTACTTTTTCTTTTTGGTTTTTCATGTCTTAATGAATGAAATCAGTAATTCTGCTTAGCTGTTGAATAAAACTTGAATTTGTTGTTCATAATGTTTAAATAATTCATTAAATTTACTGTCAAAGTTCTGATACTTTGAGGTGCAATTGTGATTTTTATATACATTTTTTTTATTTTCTCTATCAAGGTTTTTTATGAAAAATGATCTTAACTTGCAGTTGTTAATTCGGCCATCAATCAAGTATTTCATTAATTTTTTGACTCACTGTTAGAGATTTAACTGCATTCTCTAGCCTAGTTTTTCAGATAGAAATGAAACATTCTGGCTCTTTCCCTTAAGGGTTTGAATCTGCTCAGAGTGTCCAATAATTGGTCTCCTTCTGCAGATTTGTCCTCTTAGCTGGTACTGGGCTTTTCCTAATCTCATGGTTTTTTTTAAAGTTTATTTTTCCTATTACTGATGGTGAAAAACATATTTTCTGTGACTGTTATATTCCGGTAGTTTCACTGGATGAGTTTTCTGTTCAGAGGTATTTTCTTCACACTGAAGCTGAGACTGATCTGGGCTGGCTGTGTTAATGCTGTACTGACAGTTCATGAAAAAAAAATTGACTTCTTCTTTCCAGACAATCTCTCATCTGTCTCTTGGTCTGCACTGGTATCATGATATTTTAATCAGTGCATCCCACAGCTGCATTATTCTTTGTTGTGTGGTTGGATGCCACATTATGAATTTGGGTCAAGACAGATTAGTTGAGGAGAAGCTGAAAATATGTTGCTGGAAAAGCGCAGCAGTTCAGGCAGCATCCAAGAAGCAGGAGCATTTTCTCCTGCTCCTTAGATGCTGCCTGACCTGCTGCGCTTTTCCAGCAGCACATTTTCAGCTCTGATCTCCAGCATCTGCTTTCCTCACTTTCTCCCAGTTGAGGAGAAGGCAAAGTCAAGAATTGTTTTAAAGTTTAGATTCCAAAGTCACCGTATTTCTCATTTGTTAATATTACATACTGCTATCCATAGTTATCATAGATATACCAAGTTCTGACATTATTACATTAAATTCAGTAAGGATGAATCTAACTTTTTCCTATGTTAATGTCCATGAGTTCATATAAGCCTTCCAGTCATGACTGCTGCAGTCTTTTAGTTTTACTTTCAGAATGTGCAGTAGAGTTTACAGTGCATTATCGTAACTCTGCTCACATCACTGCATTTATGACATCATTGCAATTTTGCTCCAGGGTCCTGAAATCCTTACACTACATGAACCAAACTTTATGCAGCCTTGGCAACATATTTGAAATTAAGTCAAGCAGCCAAGTATATATATGTATGCTAAGGACTGCCCCTTTCAACCTTCATTATATTGCCCACTTCCTTGCTGTCTCACTTATTGATGAAATCCATTTATTAGTATCTTTTGAAGATGTAACTAATAGTTAGATAAAGGGGAACAAGTAAATGTAGCATCCTCAGATTTCCAATAAAGTGCCGCATGATTTATTGCTTTACCTTACTTGTATGAGAACAGCCCAGTGTCTCTAAATTCAAGCTTGACTAGTTTCACACCATTTAAAAAAGTTCTGCCTTTCTATTTTCACTCTCAGTGAATAATCTCATGCCTCCCCATATTTGCTCTCAGCTATCTTGTTTGCGCATTTACTTCTAAAATCTCTCCTCAGTCTCTTTGAAACCTACACAAAGTTTAAATTCATATATACTTTTTTATCAAGGACACTTTTTCCTTGATTGTTTTGTCTAAGTTATTAAAACAGCTTATAAATGTTTGAGACATCAGCACTGAACCTTGCAACACTCTAACAATAACAGGCTGCTAACTTGAAAATGTTCTGTTTATCCTGATCTTCTTTGCTCATGTCCATGAACTAATTATTTATGCATGTAGATATATCACCTTTAACTTCATGATTCTTTCCCATATATATTAAACTTTCATGAGGCACCTTATCAACTAACTATTGGAAGTCTACATGAACTAAATTTATTACATTAGTTACATCTTCAAAAAAAGCAATAAGTTGTCAAAGCACGATTTCCTCCCCACAGAAGCACGTTGGCTCTTTTCATGCTATTTGCTGTGTGCATTATTAAAACTTCCTTAATAAAAGATTCCAGCAGTTTGCCAATTATTACATCAGGCTAATCAACCTAGAGTTCCCTGATTTTTCTCTCTCTGTCCACCCTTGAATCATAGTTGTGGTTGTTTTTAACTAAAGTAAAGGAGACAAAAAGGAAAAATTAGCTAAAGATGTACAAAGCTATGACAAGTTTAGATAAAGGTAGTCAAGAAAAATATCTCATGACCTTGTGATATAAAGTTGACAGGTGAAAGATATAAGGTTTTGCGAGAGACATGGAATTTGAGGAAGAACATCTCTTATGCAACAACTGAAATTGCTCGAACAGGTGAACAAGACCACTATCATCCACATTAGATCCAAACCAATATGGTCTTATACGGCCTCAACGTCAAATTTTGTTTCGGTAGCACGCATATGAAGCATCTTAGGACATTTTATTGTATTGAAACCTAATATAAGTTGTTGTTATACTGTCCAACCAATTACTGCCCAATGTGCCAAAATTACTGCAATATGCTGACTCTATACAACTATATTAATCTATTCTTCACCTGTCCAATATAAGTGGCAACTATCTGAAATCAAACTTGGCATTTTAATTAAAACTGGCTTCCATGTTCAGCTAGAGAAAACAAAGCCTAGTTTTTGATTAGGCATAAACAAATGAAATTCAAGTCAGCTTGGAATACTGATCCAGACTTAAGTTTGACATTTGACAAACCAAATTATAGCTTTTTTCATATTGGAAGATAAATAACTCAATTCTTCATTTTAGACCATATTGCTGTGATTATGTACTGATGCAAAAAAAAACACTGATAACACCTATCAAAGCTTATTGGCCCTTCAGAAGACTGGGTACAAGCTACCATGAATAAATAATGGAAATCTGGTCATCTCTGACCTTTGATATGACTATTTTACGAAAGACCACAATCTGCATGTTCTATTACAGATGTAGAAAATTATCTCACATCTAAGTCTAGTGACTGAATAATTATTAATATGAATATAATCTGAATAGTCACTGATATGTACATTTCAGATAGTCAGGGTCATCTGCGAATTCTTGCTGCTGTAGTCATTTTACAGCAACTTCATAATGAAACTAAGGTAGCATGCTGTCAAATTCTGATCAACAAATAATAAAGGTAGTTTACTGTCAAAAAGAAGATAATTTATTTGTGCATATAAGTCTATTATCCACATAGTGTTTTAGCATTCATTGAGTAATCATGACAATTTGTACCTTATGAAGACACAAAAATGCAATGAAAGTACTCTACATACTGAGCAACCTGCTCAAGTTAATATGTGGAACAAATAACATGAAATTACATATACATTCAAAGCATCAATAATTTTGGCTTCTTTTTAGTAGCTATTTTACTCCATATATTCCTGAGGAAAAATAGTTTATATAATAAACCACAGTCTACCTATAATTATTATCATATGCATTTAGCGATAGGCCTGATATTTGCAAGCTGCATAAGCACAGTTTCACAATCGGCACATCGACAAACCAGAACTGTAACTGTTGAAAGATCATATCAATTACTCTCATTTGCATGTAACCCTACTACTATATGGGCTCTTGTGGTGCAGTGGTATTGTTCCTATCTCTGAGGCCCACGTTCACATCTCACCTGTTCCAGAGGTATGTACAAACATCTCTGGACTGGTAGTGCTTTTGTAGGCCAGTCATAGTGCCAGGTTATTACTGCAGGAATTCCTCAAGGTAGACATTTTTCTAATCAACCTTTTCAGGGATATTATGATGTACCTCTGGACTTGAACTTGGCTCAGATGTATGGGCACTTCCACTACCCTACAAAAAACCGCATCCCTGGACTGGTTGATCAGAAAATATGTGCATCACTTAATAATCCGAGGAGCAGGAGAATCAACATCTTGGGCATAAGCCCTTCATCTCGGATGCTGCCTGACCTGCTGTGCTTTTCAAGCACCATATTCTCGATTCTGATCTGCAGCATCTGCAGTCCTCACTTTCTCCCACTACAATGTGAGCCAGACTGACTGTCCTAAATTAGTTGTTCGTGTAACTCTTCACACAGTCAGGATTCACTAGTAAACATTGTCCAATTGTGGAGTCATATCCAATTTTGTACAGTGTATTCCATTTGATGCAAGTGCAGGCTGGTTGGATATGGTGAGTACCTTGCTTCTGGTGAGCAGTCAAAAGTACAGGACTGAAATTTATACACCAACAATGAATACCATTGAATAATCATGAGTACAAAAATGATGCCAACATGCAATTTAGGATTGTCAACTGGGCTCACAGTGTGGGCACTTGCATGCATTGGAAGCTATACATATTAATACACAAAGCCCTGTTCTTTCTAGACACTGAATGAAAATGCACATACATTCAACATAATAAAATAGGTAGGCAAAAGTGAGGACTGCAGATGCTGGAAACCCATAATTTAGATCAGAGTGGTGCTGGAAAAGCACAGCAGGTCAGGCAGCATCCGAGGAGCAGGAAAATTGACGTTTCGGGCAAAAGCCCTTCATCACGAATCAGGATTCCTGAATCAGGATTCCTGATGAAGGGCTTTTGCCCGAAACGTCAATTTTCCTGCTCCTTCAATGCTGCCATAATAAAATAGGTATCAGCAATGCACAGATTCAGTACTTAGGTCAATGCCTTGATAAAAAGTGTTAATCTGCCTGATTTAAAATTTAACTGTCAGTCATCCTTAATTCATAAAATCAGACAAAACAGAAGAGGCCCCTTACCCCTTCTGCACCACTCTAAATCTATACCAATCCTACTTTTGAGCATGTAGCCATTGCCTTGAATGTATGATATTTCAAGTGAGCTCATCCAAGTATATTTTAAAGACTGTGAGGTTTCTCACTTCAACTACCTTCCCAGGTGGATTCCTGAGACACTAGCGAGGGAAGCAGCAAAGGTTGGTGACACTGGGAATTGATAGAGATTTTGCAGAGGGAGGTTCTGTGGGAGCAATTGAGAGGAATATCACAGGTCCTTGTTGGCAAGGACAACACAGTGGTTTTACAAAAACACTGGACAATGACAATGAGAAGAGGGACAGCTAGTACAGAATTCAAGGTGTTATATCTGAGTGCACGCAGTATGAGGAAGAAGGTAAATGAGCTTGTGGCCCAGACTTGACCTTTGGTTGAAAAGGATTTTCCTCAAATCCCCTCTGCCTTTCACCTTAAAGTTATACCCCTTGTAATTGATCCTTAAACTAAGGGGAACATTTCTATCCATCCTGTCCAGGCTCCTTAAAGTTTTATACACCTTAATCATTATTATTTATTTTATTTTAGTTTTGTTCAAGTTTGCCTTCCCAGCCTTCTCTGTTCCAGTGAAAACAACTGGAGCTTATTCAGCCTCTCTTCAGACCTAATCTACTCCTCCCAGGCAGCATCCTTGTGAATCTCCTTTGCACATCCCCACCCTCTTACCTCTCCAGTGCAAATACATCCTTCTTTATAATATGGTGACTGGAACTGCACAGACTACTCCAGCTGTGGCCTAACCAAAGCTCTGTACAGCTCCAACATACAACATAGAACATAGAACCGTACTGCACAAGAACGGGTCCACCAGCCCATGGTGTTGTGCCGAACATGTTTCCAAATTAAACTAACCTCTTCTGCCTGTCCTAAGTCCATATCCCTCCATTCCTTGCATATTCATGTGCTTACCTAAAGTCCCTTAAACATTCCGAACGTATCTGCTTCCACCATCACTCCTGGCAGCAGCACATTCTAAACTCCGACCACTATCTGTGTATAAACTTGTCCCTCACATCTCCTTTGAACATTCCCACTATTTTGTTGCATTCTCAAGGACAACACTTCTTCCAAGCAGAGCCCATTTGGCAAACAATCTGTACTCTCCTCTCTTGGAGTATCAATGTTGGTGTTCCCCTTGAAATGAAATTGTTGTGAAGTGTCCTAGTGAGTGCAACACATAGAGCTTCAACAAAATGTATGTTTTCTCAATAATGCTCTGATCCTATACAACCAAAAACCTTAATTATACAAAACTTGAACAAAACTAAAGTAAAATAAACAATAATGATTAAATTGATAACCTGAATACTTATGATAATGGGCAGAATTTGAACAAAAATTGGCAAAGCGTCAATTTTGGCGAGACACAGTGTCACCACAGATCGAGGACGTACCGGGACACCCTCACGAAAGGAAGCTCACTGGAATGGAATGAACAATTTAAAGATGCATGTGGCCATTCCATTCTATTCCTCTGGCATAAAGACACTGTTAAGGTCACTTGTCACTATTTCTGCTTCACAGCAATGACTCTGGTCAATCTGTAATGACAATAACATGGTCAAGATTGCTTGTGTCCATGATTTGTAATTGATGGTCACTGCACGCTTTTCACACACAAGTACTGTGTATATGGATGTCTTCAATCTGTAATGTGCAAATCTCTAATTTATGCAATTGTTGCTTGAAAGACTTCAATTCACTGACAAGTCAGAAACACACTACTCACTCCAGCCATTTCACACTTCCATTGCACATTTGTGATTTGGATGAGGATGGAAGCCAACACAGAGCACTGTGAGTCCCATACTCAGCTTGGTAATCTACAGGATGTCCATTTCTTTAGTCTTTGAGCTCCTGTTAGTCCAATCAGTGCTGAGCTTCCTTGTGATCCCACCAAATGTTTTTATTTACATTTTTAATCTCGTAAAATTAGTTCCTGAGTCACAGCTCTATAACATAACCCTGCCCACCGTTATGGTGCAAGGTCACCCTGTCGAAGCCAAACTGGTGAGGGTCATAAATGACTCATTGAAATATAGAAATTTATTACTTGGAAAGTAAGAGCAGGAGTAGGCCATTCAGGCTTTCAAGCCAGCTCTGCCATTCAAAATATTCATGGCTGATCATCCATCTCAGCGTTAAGAACTATAACTAACTCCTTCTTGAAAAGATTATTTCTTGGGTCAGTGCATAGGTGAGTTCCAACTACCTGGACCAAGTCTGTGCCTTGAATTTAGGGTCAATGCCATTCACGGATGGTTCCAGACACTGGGAAATCATCTCTTTGGATGTTTAACCATCCATGTGTGCATCTCCAACTGTAAGTAGACAGTAAAACTTGACCAGTGTTTCACTTACATGACTTGGTTTTTAAATCAAAGTTGGCTTGACTCAATTCATGACATACCAGATATTTCAATGTGGCACTCAGGAAGTTATATATGATGAGATGTTATGATAAAAAAAATTATACTGAAAACCATAAGAAATAGGAACAGAAGTAGGCCTTTTGGCCCCTTGAACCTACTCCTACATGCAATAAGATCATGGCTGAGTCAACCTTCTTCACATCCCCTTCCCCAACCACCTCCATAATTTTTTTCCCTGCTGATCAAAAAATCTATTGCAGACTTAAATATACACAAGAATTCAGACCCTACAGCTCTTTGTGGCAAAGACTTCCAAAGACTCACAACCTCCTAAGAGAAGAAAGTCCTCCTCATCTCCGTCTTAAATTGGTGCCCTTTTATTCTGAGACTATGCCCTCTAGTTCTAGGGTCCCCCCTGAGGGGAAACAACCTCTCAGCATTTATCCTGTCAAGCCCCTTAAGAATCCTATATGCTTCAATGAGATCACCTCTTCTTCTTGTAAGCTCCAATGGGTAGAGTCCCAATCTATTTTCCTGTGCTCATAAAACAATCCCCTTCTACTAGAGTTCATTCGAGTAAACTTTGTCTGAGCTACCTCCAATGAAATTATCCCTTCCCTTAAATAAAGGGACATTATGTCCTCCAATGGACAATCATCTCCCGCTCTCATCAGTTAAGCTGTTCCCTTTTCAATTATTGCCCCCTCAGTATTCCAGGATGTCATCTCCAATCCGCACAATTGACTTCTCAAGTTTCCTAAAACAGCAGTGAACCCTGCAAACCCCTTCCCTTGACTTTCAGTGAGCAAATTGCCAGGACCAAGTGTGGTCTATCCCTGTGATTGATTTATAAGGACCACCCTATTTGATGAGTGAGCAGTTCTTTTACTGATCCCTGTGCAGATCCTAGGGACTTACTTCTAATCCCCAGGCTGAATGGGTTTGCAGAAGTGACAATGGCCCACTCCCAACCTGTAGTCACAACAAAGACTTGACCCTGACTATCCAACCAGCTGTTGGATGTTGCCCTTGATGGACTGTGCCAGCACTCAGGCCTGAGGACAGTCCCCTTGACTTGACTGAGAACCTGTATCCTTAGACTTTGAGACCTAGCCATTTGGCTAAAATTTGTGCAGTATGTCTGCAAGATTAGCTGATGGTTTACACTGTAGATAAGACATTAATACAGCACAGAATTGTACAGTGGCATTTCCGTCCTCTTGACTGATCATTGCTGACAACTGTGACTAGCTGCCTTGATCTGCTTGATCTGCACCAAAAGGTAATGAAAAACAGGAGTGCTGTGACTCTTTAAGTTCTGAATGAGGCATCAAAGTGCAATATGGCAAAGATGCTTTGAGATTCCAAGCCAGCACAAAGTAAGTGAGCACTTGAAGTGGACCCTGCTCTGTTGCTTGCAATGGGAAACTGCCCTTGTGTGTAGAGTGGCCTGGCAGCTGTGATAGAATAAAAGGTGTTGGTGGACTCCAAAGTACAATATTGAAGTGTTGATCTGTGTTCCAAGTGAGTTGGAATATGCCACGATGTTGCAGGGAGGTGAGCGTGTGTCTTGTGCCTGCCTCTGAGGGTGCCATGCCATGGAATATACGCTGAGATGTTGGAGATTGTTGACCAAGATGAGGGCCTGAAGGAGCAAGTGGCAAGCTGGAGCCACCATGTACCATGTTGGGAATTCTGGCTGTCTCATTTCACTCTGCCACAGGGGAGAACAGCAAATTGCAAACCAATCAGTTGAGAATAGGCAATAATACAATGTTAATGGAAGCATGTGCTTTTCACTGCTCACTCCAGAGATTCTCATCTCACCTTGGTGCATTATTGAACTTTTTTTCTCCACATCAAAAATCTTATTTTTCAGATCATGCTGCATTATGCTACATAAATCATAAGTGCACTCACTGATAGCTGGCACTCAAATTACTACTTGTTTATGATCAGATTAGTTATCTAAAAGATCAGTTATCCGAACACTCCCTACCCAATTCATTCAGATAATCGAGGTTGTACTGTAATTACAAACATAGTGAGTCATCAAGCCTCACCAAAGAGTGTCTTCTTCACAAGGGCATCCAATTCTTCACTTCGGAACATCTTGCCACACACGACACCCCAAAGCCTTTTGAATCAGGATGCACTTGCATTGGAAGTTCAATTTCTGCTTCCGAATACTAAGTTTAACAAGACACCTGAGACTGCTTCCAGACTTACCATTATTGGCACTGTTTCCATTTTTATTAAATAGCTTTACTGAGATGCGATGGAATTTCATTAAGTTTCAATGGTTCTCAACAGCAAAAAACAAATTTTCTTGTGGATCTCTTTGTGGTTCCATTCACAACATGTCCCTGCTGACTAACAACACTAATCTACACGACACAACATGTCTCTGCTGACCAACAACACGAAACTACACGACACAACATGTCTCTGCTCACCAACAACACTAAAATACACAACGTGTCACTGCTGATCTACAACACTAAACTACACTACACAACATGCCCCTGCTGACCAACAACAAGAAACTACATGACACAACATGTCTCTGCTCACCAACAACACGAAACTATACAACATGTCACTGCTGACCAACAACACTAAACTACACTACACAACATGTACCTGATGAGGAACAACCCTAAATTATACTAGACAACATGGCTCCGCTGACTAACAACACTAATCTACACTCCACAACATGTCCCTGATGAGGAACAACCCTAAATTATACTAGACAACATGGCTTTGCTGACTAACAACACTAAACTACACTAGGAGAAAGTGAGGACTGCAGATGCTGGAGATCAGAGCTTAAAAATGTGTTGCTGGAAAAGCGCAGCAGGTCAGACAGCATCAAAGGAACAGGAGAATCGACGTATCGGGCATAAGCCCTTCTTCAGGAATGAGGAGGGTGTGCCAAGCAGGCTAAGATAAAAGGTAGGGAGGAGGGACTTGTGGGAGGGG
>NC_057710.1:81570835-81591595 GCF_004010195.1 Chiloscyllium plagiosum | reverse complement strand
AAACGTCCGTGTTGAGTCGGTCGTCCGAGATAGAAATGGAGAGGTCAAGGAAGGGGAGGGAGGAGTCTGAGACGGTCCAGGTAAATTTGAGGTCGGGGTGGAAGGTGTTAATAAAGTGGATGAACTGTTCAAACTCCTCGTAGGAGCACGAGGTAGCGCCAATACAGTCATTGATGTAGCGGAGGAAAAGGTGGGGAGTGGTGCCAGTGTAGCTGCGGAAAGTACACTACACAAACTACACTACACTACAGTGAAGCTGACTAAACTACACTACACAACATGTCCCGGCTGACCAACAACATTAAACTACACTACACAACATGTCCCTGCTGACCAACAATACTCAACTACACTACACAACATGTCTCTGCTGACCAACAACACTAAATTAAATGACACAACATGTCCCTGCTGACCAACAATACTAAACTACACTACACAACATGTCTCTGCTGACCAACAGCACTAAATTACACTACACAACATGGCTCTGCTGATCAACAACACTAAATTACACTACACAACATGTCTCTGCTCACCGACAACACTGAACTACACTACACAACATGTCTCGGCTGACTAACAACACGAAACTACACGACACAACATGTCTCTGCTCACCAACAACATTGAACTACACTACACAACGTGTCTCTGCTGACTAACAACACGAAACTACACTACACAACATGTCTCTGCTGACTAACAACACTAAACTACACTACACAACATGTCACTGCTGACCAACAACACTAAATTACACGACACAACATGTCTCTGCTGACCAAGAACACCAAACTATACTACACAACATGTCTCTGCAGGCAAACAACATGAAACTACACTATACATGTTTCTACTGACAAACAACATGCAATTACACTGCACAACATGTCTCTACAGACCAACAACACCAAACTGCACTACACAACATGTCTCTGCTGACTAACAACACCACACTACACAACGTGTCACTGCTGACCAACAACACTAAATTACACTACACAACATGTCTCTGCTGGCCAACAACACTAAATTACACTACACAACATATCTCTGCTGAATAACATCACTAAACTACACTCCACAATATGTCTCTGCTGACTAATAACACTAAACTACACTCCACAACATGTCCCTGCTGACTAACAACACCACACTACACAACGTGTCACTGCTGACCAACAACACTAAATTACATTACACAACATGTCTCTGCTGGCCAACAACACTAAACTGCACTACACAAGGTGTCACTGCTGACCAACAACACTAAATTACACTACACAACATGTCTCTGCTGACCAAGAACACCAAACTATACTACACAACATGTCTCTGCAGGCAAACACTGCTGACCAACTACACTAAACTACACTACACAACATGTCCCTGCTGACCAACTACACTAAACTACACTAGACCACATGTCACTGCTGACTAACAACACTAAATTACACAACACAACATGTCTCTGCTCACCAACAACACAAAACTACACTAGACAACATGTCTCTGCTGACTAACAACACTAAACTACACTAAACAATATGTCTCTGCTGACCAACAACATGAAACTACTCGACACAACATGTCCCTGCTGACCAACAGCACAAGACTACACTACACATGTCCCTGCTGACCAATAACACTAAATTATACTAAATAACATGTCTCTTCTGACCAACAGCACTAAATCATACTACATAACACGCTGTGCTGACCAAGAACACTAAACTATACTACACAACATGTCTCTGCAGGCAAACAACATGAAACTACACTATACATGTTTCTACTGACAACCCACATGAAATTACACAGCACAACATGTCTCTACAGACCAACAACACCAAACTGCACTATACAACATGTCTCTGCTGGCCAACAACACAGAACTAACTACACAGCATGTCTTAGATTAGATTACTTACAGTATGGAAACAGGCCCTTCGGCCCAACAAGTCCACACCAACCCTCTGAAGAGCAACCCACCCAGACACATTCCCCTACATTTACCCCTTCACCTAACACTACGGGCAATTTAGCATGGCCAATTCACCTGACCTGCACATCTTTGGACTGTGGGAGGAAACCAGAGCACCCGGAGGAAACCCACGCAGACACGGGGAGAATGTGCAAACTCCACACAGACAGTTGCCCGGAATTGAACCCAGATCTCTGGTGCTGTGAGACAGCAGTGCTAACCCCTGTGCCACCGTGCTGCCCCTGTGCCACTGTGCCGCCCTGTGCCACTGTTGCGCCCCTATGCCACCGTGCCGTCTCTGCTGACTAACAACACTAAACTACACTACGCAACATATCTCTGCTGACCAACAACACTAAACTGCACTATACAACATGTCTCAGCTGACTAACTACACTAAATTACACTACACAACATGTCTCTGCTGACCAACAACACTAAATTACACTAGACAACATGGATCTGCTGACTAACTACACTAAACTGCACTACACAACATGTCTCTGCTGACCAACAATGCTAAACCACACCAATCTCATTTACCTCCACTTGGTCCATAGCTGACTATGCCCTCCTGGCATTTGAATTACGTATACAGATGCTTCTTTAATGTTGCCAGATTCCACCACCTTCTCAGAGATCATGTTGCCTATTTCTACCATCCTCTGGGTCAAAACATTTTCCTCAGATTTCTTCTAAATCACTTATTTCTCATTTTTAACTTACCACCCTTTGGTCTTATACATGTGTTCCTATTTCATGTGGTCTGATGATCTTCATCCTTTTATGACTGGGAAGTGTTTATCCCTATCAACTCCAACTATATCGCTCATGATTTTGTAAATTGTAATATCTCCTGTCTGATATCTTCCTTCCAAGAAGAACTGTCTCTATATTTCCAATCGTTCCTGGAAGCAACATTCCTTCTAATATCTTTTCCTCCTGCACAGACCTCTGAGTTTGTGCTTAGCCACCGTTTCTGGAAATGGGAATTAATGGATCAGCATTTATGTTTGACCTGCCTGAAACCATTCAATAACTGTATGGCTGTGCAGCTTACGAAAACTTTTGCCCGGAACCATTTTTGTTTATCTCTTCTGTGCTTTCTCCAATGTGTTCACCTCTGTCCTATAGTGTGGCATCCAGAATTGTACACAGTACTCCAACTAGGATCTAAGAATTGTCCTGTATGGTTTCAGGAAAACTAACTGGAGCTTGAACTCCAAGCCGCTATTAACAAAGCTTAAATAATAATAATGCGGTATGCTTTATTATCTGATCTCCTTCTGTCTTACTATCTTGAGTGATCTCAACACATATACACTGAGGTCCCTCTGCTCCTCCTGCCATCTATGCTATAATAACTTTCCATATTCTTTCTTCAAAACTCATCACTTCATACTTTTCCAAATTGGACTTCATCTGCCACCTACACCTACAGCTTGTCCTTTTGGAGTTTTACTGTCGTCCTCACAATTTACAATTCATCTAAGTTTTGTATCCACTGCAACTTTGAAATTGTGAACTCACTTCACACCAAGATCTTGATCATTATTATATATCAGAAAAAGCAAAGGTGCCAATAGCAATCCCTCGGATTTCCACTATAATCCTTTCTCCAGTCCAAAGTATATTCACTGACTATTACTTCCAATTTACATCTTCAGCCAATTTTTTTAATCCATTTTGCTAAGAACAGTTTTATTCAATGGGCTATGAGCGAAGAGAAACATGATGGCTCAGTGGTTAACACTGTTGCCTCGGCGCACCAGAGAACTTTGCTCAATTCCAGCCTTGAATGACTGTCTGTGGGGAGTTTGCATGTTCTCCCTGTGTCTGTATGGGTTTCCCACCAGGTGCTCTAGTTTCCTCCCATCGTCCAAAGATGTGCAGGTAAGATGAATTGGTCATGGTAAATTGTTCCATAGTGTACAGGCTGGTTGTGCAAAGTAGAGGGGGAGGCGGGGAAGGGGAGCAGGGGGAGGTGGGAAGATCTTTAGAGGATGCTCAGTGAGCCAAAACGCCTCTGTCTGCACTGTCAGGGTTCTATAAATGTTTTCACTAAACTGTTTTGTGGTACTGGTGTGAATGCCTTTGGAAAATCCATGTACATTAATTGCTTCATAAAGATTATCTTCCTTTAATATTTTTCTGCAACATTTTGCACCATGCTAGAGTCTTAGAGTCATAGAACTGTACACATGGAAACAGACCCTTGGGTCCAACTCATCCATGCTAACCAGATATCCTAAATTAATCTAGTTCCATTTGCCAGCATTGGTCCATATCCTTCTAAACCCTTCCCATTCATATACCTATCCAGATGCCTTTTCAATATTGTAATTGTATCAGCCTCCCCCTCTTCCTCTGGCAGCTCATTCCATACATATAATCACCCTCTATGTGAAAAAGCTGCCCCTTATGTCACTTTTAACTCTTTCTGAATGTTTTCGGGTTTCACAATACGCTTCCTATAGCAGGGACACCAGCTTGACCAATGTCCTGTACAACTGCAACATGATCTCTCAACTGCTACACTCAATGCACTGATCAATAAAGGCAAGCAAACCAAATGCCTTCTCCACTGTAATATCTAACTGGGCCACCACTTTCAAGGAACTATGAACCCTCACTCCATGGTATCTTTGTTCAGTAATACTCTGAAGGACCTTACCTTTAAGTGTATAAGTCCTGCCCGGGTTTGCTTTTTCAAAATGCAGCACCTTACATTTATCTAAATTAAACTCCATCTGCCACTTTTCGACCCATTGGCCCATCTGACCAAGATCCTGTTGTACTCTGAGGTAACCTTCCTCATTGTCCACTACACTTCCAATGTTGGTGTCATCTGCAAACTTACTAACCATATCTCCTATGTTCATATCTAAATCATTTATATAAGTGACAAAAAAACAGTGGACCTAGCATTGATCCTTGTGACACATCGCTGATCACAGGCCTCCAGTGCAGAAAGCAAAGTTCCATCACTTTCGAGCCAGTTCTGTATCCAAATCACTCATTCTCCCTGTATTCCATGTGATCTAACCTTGCTAACCAGTCTACTATGAGGAATCTTGTTGCATGACTTATTGAAGTCCATATAGATAACTTCCACCATTCTGCTCTCATCAATCCTCTTCAAAAATGTCCAGGACAGAATGTTGGTTATGGTCACTCTTAGGGACGTGACACTCTCGACCATCTCCACCTCAGCTCCATTGATGTAGATAGGGGCATGTCCTCCTTCTTTCTTTCTCAAATCAGTGATCAGTTCTTTTGTTTTGCTGACATTGAGAGAGAGATTGTTTTCATTGCACCATGCCACCCAGCATTCTACCTCCTTACTGTATTCTCACGCATCATTGTTTGATATTTGGCCTACAACTGTGGTGTCATCAGCAAGCTTGTCAATGGTGCTTGTATGAAAGCTGGCTGCACAGTCAGGGGTGCACAGGGAGTACAGTAGGGAGCTGAGTATGGATACTTGCAGGCACCAGTGTTGAGGATTATTGCGGAGTAGGTGCTGTGGCCTGTCTTCACTGATTGCAGTCTGTGGGTCAGGAAGCTGAAGATCCAGTTGCAGAGGGCGGAACCGAGACCAAGGATGCAGAGCTTTGAGATTAGTCTGGACGTGTTCAAGGCAAAGCTGTAGTCAATGAGTAGGAGCCTGACATATGTTATCCACTGTGGACTTATTTCACTGGTAGTCAAATTGTAGGGGATTGAGGCAGGCTGGAGGCTTGAATTGATGTGGGTCATGACGAGCCTCTCAAAACACTTCATGGTTATGGAGTTCAAACCATTGGGCAGTAGTCATTGAGGCACATTGCATGTGTTTTCTTTGATACTGGGATGATGAGGGACTTCAGCAAGTTGGTGGTGGAGAGCTACCATCCTGAAGCCCTGCAATGCATGTGGTGCATGTATGCTTCTACACTCAACATTGGAAACGATTAGAAAGGATTATGAACAAAAACTGAAATTGCTGGAAAGGCTCAGCAGGTCTGGCAGCATCTGTGAAGAGAAATCAAAATTATCATTTTGGGTCCAATGACCCTTCCTCAGAAGCTTCCAACATATGCAGCTTCCAACAGTCACAACTATCATCCAATGTAATACGCATGATTCCTCAGTTCTGAGGAAGGGTCACCAGACCCGAAACATTAACTTTGCTGAGCTTTTCCTGCAACTTTGTGATGATGCTACTCCTTTAACAAGGTTATGTTGTCCTTGGAATTTTTTTCAGGAGGTTGTAAAAAGACAGGTTCTGAATAGTCTTGCTGGGATGGGCATTAGGACCAGTTTGATTATAACTAACAAATACTGCCTCAGGCAAAAGGCTTTCAAGTTTTAAAAAAGACACTTGTACAATGAGTTGGTTTTAATTTTGCACAATGAAAGGGGAGTGGCCAGTTCTCCCAGCTCAGTCTTTACTCTGGTTTGGTTTGGTCTAGCTATTCACTGAACACAGTTTTAAAGCAGCTGGACCCAAAGCAGCAGGTCCAGGCTGGTACTCCCTCTCTGCCATCTCTCTTGTAAGACCCTGTGTTTGATTTTACTTTTTGTGCTGAGATGTGTTTATGGGGATTGCTGCAAGTATTTGGAACAGTGTCATTAAATTGGGATGATCTGTTGGGTTTTCAGATAGGTTAAGTTCTAGAGTCATAGAGATGTACAGCATGGAAACAGACCCTTCAGTCCAACCCATCCATGCGAACCAGATATCTCAACCCAATCTAGTCCCACCTGTCAGCACCCGTCCCATATCCCTTCAAACTCTTCCTATTCATATACCCATTCAAATGCCTTTTAGATCTTGCAATTGTACCAGCCTCCACCACTTCCTCTGGCAGGTCATTCCATACAAGTACCACCCTCTGTGTGAAAAAGTTGCCTCTTAGGTCTCTTTTATATCTTCCCCCTCTCACCCGAAACCTATGCCATCTAGTTCTTCTGTTCTCATTTGTTTGTGGTGTTTTGTTTGATAATCTTGTAAATAAATTCTGTCTTGTTTAAAACTACCTGGTTTGACCAACTACATCCCTCCTGGAATTTTAAGGAATTTAAGAGGACTAAAAGGGATCATGAAATATCTTTAGCAAACAGGGTTAAGCTTTCATTTATATATAAGGAACAAGAGGATAACTAGAAAAAGGGTTGGCCCACTCAAGGACCAAGGAGGAGAGTTATGCGTGGAGTCAGAGGGAATGGGTAAAATTCTTAATGAGTACTTTGCATCGGCATTCACCAAGGAGAGGGACATGACAGATGTTGAGTTAGGCATAGATGTTTGATTACTCTAGGTCAATTCAGCAAAAGGAGGGAGGAAGTGTTGGGTATTCTAAAAGGCATTAAAGTGGACAAGTCCCCAGGTTCAGATGGGATCTATCACAGGTTCCTGAGGGAAGTGAGAGAGGAAATAGCTGAGGCGTTAATAGAGATCTTTGCAGCACCCTTGAACACAGGTGAGGTTCCTGAGGACTGAAGAATTGCTAATGTTGTCTCCTTGTTTAAGAAGGGTAGCAGGTATAAACCAGTGAGTCTGACGTCAGTGGCAGGGAAGCTGCTGAAGAAGATACTGAGGCATAGGATCTATTCGCCTTTGGAAGAAAATGAGCTTATCAGTGATAGGCAGCCTGGTTTTGTGCAGGGAAGTTCATGTCTTACCAAATTAGTAGAATTTTTAGAGGAAATGACAAAGTTGATTGATGAGGGAAGAGCTGTAGATGTCATAAAACATGGACTTCAGTAAGGTGTTTGATAAGGTTCCCCATGGTAGGCTGATGGAGAAAGTGAAGTCGCATGGAGTCCAGGGTGTACTCGCTAGATGGATAGAGAACTGGCTGGGCAACAGGAGATGGAGAGTAGTAATGGAATAGAGTTTCTTAAAATCGAGAATTGTGACCAGTGGTGTCCCACAGGGATCTGTGCTGGGACCACTGTTGTTTGCGATATACATAAATGATCTGGAAGAAGGTATAGGTGATCTGATTAGCAAGTATTCAGATGACACCAAGTTTGGTGGAGTAGCAGATAGTGAATGAGGACTGTCAGAGAATGCAGCAGAATATAGATATATTGGAGTGTTGGACAGAGAAATGGCAGATGGAGTTCAATCTGGGCAAATGCGAGGTGGTGCATTTTGGAAGATCCAATTCAACAACGAACTATATGGTAAATAGAAAATTCCTGGGGAAACTTGATGGACAGTGAGATCTGGGTGTTCAGGTCCATTGCATCCTGAAGGTGGCAACGCAGGTCAATAGAGTGGTCAAGAAGACATACAGCATGCTTTCCTTCATTGGACGGGGTATTGAGTACAAGAGTTGGCAAGTCATAATACAGCTGTATAGGACTTTGGTTCAGCCACATGTATAATATTGCATACATTTCTGGTTGCCACATTACCAAAAGGATGCGGATGCTTTGGAGAGGGTGCAGTGGAGGTTCACCTGGATGTTGCCTGGTGTGGAATGTGCTAGCTATGAAGAAAGGTTGAGTAGACTACGATTATTTTCATTGGAAAGACGAAGGTTGAGGAGCGACCTGATTGAGATCTACAAAATTATGAGAGGTATGGACAGGGTGGAAAGCAAGAAACTTTTTCCCTAAGTGGGAAACTCAGATATTAGGGGTCATGAGTTCAAGGGAGATACGCGTGGAAAGTTCTTTACGTAAAGAGTGGTGGGTGCCTGAAACACGTTACCAGCGGAGGTGGTCAAGGCAGGCACGATAACATCATTTAGGATGTATCTAGACAGATGCATGAATGGCAGAGAGCAGAGGGATACAGATCCTTAGAAAATAGACAACAGGTTTAGATCAAGGATCTGGATCAGCACAGGCTTGGAGGGCCGAAGGGCCTGTTCCTGTGCTGTAATTTTCTTTGTTCTTTGTTCTTTGTTCTATCCATGTTCCACCTGCTTAAAACAACTAGCAAAGTTAGGGTCTGAGCTACTTTTGTGAAATGTTTTGAGGTGGTCTGGCCTAGTCCATAACAACTTCCCTTTCTGTTTCTGGCTTACAGCAGCCACAGTTCTTTCGATTTTTATTTAGAGAGGATTATGGGAATGCGTCCAAGAATGAGTCACTTATGAAGATAAGATAGAGAAACTAGGACTAGTTTTCCCTGAGAGAAGGCGGCTCAGAGGAGAGTTGGTGTAGGTTTTTAAATTCATGAGTTCGAGAGAAACTGATCCACATCGTGAACAAATTAAGAATAAAAGGGCTCAGATGTAAAGTAGTTTGTAAAAGAGGCAAATGTGACATGTTTTTTTTCCCCACAAATTGAGTAGTTAGGCCTGGAACATAGTAATTAGAAATGTGGTGGGAACAAGTTTAATTGAAATATTCAACAAAGCAACTAGAAACAATATTTAGCATTATGAAAAAAAGACAGCAAAATAACAGTATTTGTAATATTCATACAGAGACCTGATGCAGACATGATGGTTTGAATAGCCTTCTTCTGTACCGTAATAATTTTGTGATTTTGTACACGCACAGAGCTTTTGGGAAGGGAATTCTCATGATTTGACCAATGATAAATGATTGATGGCATACTTCCAAAATAGGATAACATGTGATTTCGTAGCAGCTATATTCCGGATGCCTTTATTTTTCGAGAAGGGTCACAGATTTGGGGAATGCTTTCAATGAAGAGGATGGCATGATAGTTCACAGCACCAAGGACCCAGGTTCAATTCCAGCCTTGGCCAAAAATCTGTGTGGAGTTTGCATATTGTCCATGTGTCTGTGTGGGTTTCCTTCGGGTGCTCCGGTTTCCTCCTACTGTCCAAAGATGTGCAGGTTAGGTGAATTGCCTGTAGTGTTCAAGGATATGTAGGTTAGGTGCAGTAGTCAGGGGTAAATGTAGAGTAGTAGGGGAATTGTTCTGGGTGGGTTACTTTTTGGTGGATTGGTGTGCACCTGTTGGGCCTAATGGCCTGCTTCCATACTGTAGGGATTCTATAAAGATCTGGTTAAGTTTCTGCCTTACATCTGATGGATGAGAGACACTGTCACCATGTTACACTGTTGGTAAAGGGAGTGAATATTTAAGGTTGGGTTTCAAACCTTATGATGCCAAGATAATGATTGAGGGAGGTTTCCTTGATGTTTGGGCCCTGAGCAACTCCTGCATTGATGAACCTCAGGCTGAGATGTGTAGCTTCCTACAGTCACAACTATCATCCAACATAATTGGCATGTTTCCACTCAGAAGAGAGCTTTCAATCATATCTTCAGTGACTTCAGCTGCACCTCGGCTTCTTGAACTATTTTCAATCAAATGCTTGATATAAAGGGCAGTCATTCTCACCTCACCTCTGCAAATCAACTTTTTTAGTTCATATTTAAGTCAAAACTGTGTGAGGTCTGGGGTCAGTGTGCATGGCAGAACCCAAAACGAATTACTGCTGAGTCTGTAGTGGCCGACTGCAGTGTTGAAAACATATTCCATCACTTTTCTGTTGATGAAAGCAGAGTAATAGATTGATAATTTGTTGGATTTGATCTATCCTGCACTCTTCAATGGGACATACCTGGGCAATGTTCGACACTGTCAGGTAGATGTGCTTGACTAGAGATGAAATTAGTTCAGAAGTCTTCATTGCTACAGCCAAGATGCTGTTGAAATTCTTAGCCTTTGTTGTGGCCAGTGTGTATAACATCTCTTGATTGTGGTAGGAGTAAATCCAATTGGTTAAAAATGAACTTCTGTGATGGTAGAGATTTCAGGAGGCAGATGATGTGCATCATTAACACAGGATTTCTGGATGAAGGCCATTTTAAATACTTCAGCTATATCTTTTGCAATTGTGCATTGGTCTCCATTATCTTTGGAGATTGTAATGATCTCGAAGCTGCCTCCTCCTATTAATTGCTGAATTGTCCACCATTGCTCAGAACTGAATGTGGTAGGACACCAGAAATTTGATCTTATCTTAACTTTGTCTACAATGTGTTACATCCACTGTTGAGCAAACATACAACCCTCTCTTCACCTTCATCATCTGGGATCTGCTTTTTTTAGGTTAGTCTAGTATTGTTCTTGACTTGCTCTTCTATACTCATCATTGAAACCTGATTGTTCTCCGGACTTTATTGTAGTGAATGACTGAGGAAATACCTGACTATGAAATGGCAGATTATGATGCTGGAAAATAGTGATGCCGTTGTCTGGCAAGACCTCATAGACATCCAGTTTTGAGTTCCTCGATATGGCCTGAACCCATCTCAAGCAAGAACTGTGCAACAGTCATTCCTATTAATACAGTGACAGGCTGTTGCAGTACATTCATGAAGATGGGAGCAACTAGTTTTCTTACTAGTGCTGCTTCTGTCAAAATCATGTATCAGTCCAGTCTGATAGCTATGTCCTCCAGCAAATTAACACATTCCATGCCTCCCTACATTGTCACTACTTGGTACTTATCTTTTAAACTATACTGAAAGTAGTGGTTGACATGTGTAATTCAACCTTAAGAGTCTGTGCACATTTGTAGAGTGTTCAACTGATGTTGTCAGTATTATTTAGTTGAATTACTGTCGTCTTAAAGCTCCATCCAAGGTATCCATTAGTCGCAGTTTAATTAATTATTAATATCAATGGATTTATGTAGTTAAAACACAATTAACCATCTTAGATTCTTTTGAAACATACTTTAATCTTTTTTTTTAAATCCCCTTTCATTGGAATGAGCATGCATTGAAATGAACAGTAGTTCATAATAAATTATAGTAATTTATGTAGAGCTCTTTCTAACAGCAAATTAATATAGTTTTAATCCATGTGCTAGCTGTGCAGGATAAATGACCAAGTCAATGAGAAGTAGCGTATAAACCAGAAACTACTAGAAAACAAAAATTAGCAATAGTGAACTAATATAACTATGTAGCTAATGACAGCTGCCTTTTACATTTGTCATGATGTGCAGACCAGCTCAATGGACTGCTGGAACTTGAGACCCTGGAAACCCTTTTGACAAAGAATGATCAGGAACAAAGTCTGAGCTTTCATTCCAAAAGACAACCAAGAAATTCTTCCTCATGTTCAGCCTTTGCACACAGTACCATGAGCGCAGATTTAGTTTCAAACGGCTTCCACCACTTCCTGTATCTCTCCTTATGTAACTCTAAACAGTTGTGATATTTTAAATACAGACAAGGCATGCAGCTAATAAGCAACATTTGTCTTTAAAAAGTAAGCCATATGTACCAATCTTTAATAAGAAAGTTGAAAGGAGGAACTACTGTGGATGGTATTTTTACATCTTCCCAAATACACACAGTTACTTCAACAAAAACATTTAAATAATTTAGTGTTCCACATGAAATATTTGTAGGCTAACAAGACTAATTTACTTTTGATTTGTGATGCCTTAATTGTAAATAAATAAGGCTGAAATTGGTCTGCAGTAAAAGTGTGAAGTGGCCAATCAACACTTTACATTGCATTCAATTTTCCATTTAAACAGGAGAAAATGAGTGTGTGTAGAATGAGTGCAAATTGTTTTCAACCATTCTGTGTTTTCACCATTAATCAATTTCATCTCAATGAATTATAAATACAACTTACAATTTATGGTGTCTTATATATGCATGAGTTTTATTTATTTAGATTGCCCTGTTGATTAGTTTGCTTTACACTATCTATCAAGCAGAAAAAAAGAAAAATTGCACAACCAATATTGATGCAACTCATTTCACAATCTGGTAATTTAAGTGCTGTTGGTTGATCTATATTATTTTCGTCAAATCTTGTTCTCTGAGTTAATACATATACCTTTGCATGCTGCTTAATCCAACTGTCTAGTCATAAACTGCCAGAAGTTATCAAACAGAAGCCAATGAATTGGACTAACAGGCAGATTTGGGAATTGGCAAAATCTGCTGAGTGTGATTTCAAGCTTCTCATTACTTGAATTTACTTTTGTTTTACTTTATTCCCTTCTCATTTTAACTTTTCAAATAATAAAAATGTTGGAAGTAAAGATGTTTGGTATCTGTGATTTTAAAAGCAAGTGATGACATTTATTTTAACCTAATACGGATTATTTGAAACCTCCCAAATAATTGTCTTACTGAGAGGAAGCATAGCTGTAAGTTTTAATTTCTGTGATCTGAACACTGATAGTTCAAAGTTCTTCTCTATCAAAATGAATGAAGGATTCCATTTGTTTCTGTTCTTTTTAAAAAAGTTTTAGATTCTCTGAAATAGAATTGAACATTGTCTTTTTCTTAAATCATAGAATTAGAATTAGAATCCCTGCAATGTGGAAACAGGCCATTTGGCCCAACAAGTCCACACCGGCCCTTTGAAGTGTAACCCATCCAGACCCATTCCCATATATCCATTGCTCTATACTTACTCCTGACTAATGCACATAGCCTACACATCTCTGAACACTACGGGCAAGTTAGCATGGCCAATTCATCTAACCTGCACATGGTTGGACTGTGGGAGGAAACTGGAGCACTTGGAGGAAATCCATGCAAACATGGGAAGAATGTGCAAACTTCATACAGATAGTGGCCCGAGGCTGGAATCAAATCTGGTGCTGTGAGGCAACAGTGCGAACCACTGAGCAACTGTGCCTCCCTCTAAGCCACAATGCCACCCCTAAGCCATTGTGTCACACAGAATATGTGCACCGGATGCAAAACCAGCATTTATCGATTATGCATAATTGCCTTTGTGAATGTGGTAGTAAGTCACATTATTGAATACAACAGAGGCACATGGACCAATCTGCTCAGTGATGCTCAGTTTGGGTTCTGACAAGCCCCACTCAGTTCCTGACCTCATTACAGCCTTGGTCCAAACGTGGGCAAAGGAAAGTGCTAAACTCAAGGTAAGGTAAGAAACTCATTCTAGAGGTGAGATGAGAGTGCCATTGATTGACATCAAACCAGCATTAGACTGAATCTGGAATCAAGGAGAGTGGGCAAAGCTAGAATCAATGGAAATCAAGGAGAAAACACTCAACTGGTTGAATTATACCTGGCACAAAGGAGGATTGGTACGATTGTAGGACAATCATCAATCCCACGGCATCTATGCTGGAGCTCCTCTGGGTAGTGTTCTAGGCCCCATCATCTTTAACTGGTTCATCAATTACTTTTCTTACATCATAAGCAATGATTACACAACATTCAACACCATTCAAAAATCCTCAGATATGGGAGCAGGCTGTCTGCAGCAAGACCTACAGGTTTGGGCTGATAAGTAATAACTAACATGTGCATCAAGAAAGAACATAACCATCCCCCCTTGACATTCAATGGCTTTACCATCAATGGGTTTCTACTATCAACATCCAGCTTTACCATTAACCAGAAATTGAACTGGACAAACCATTTAAATATTGTGGTCTAAGAACATGTCAGTGGCTAGAAGTTCTCTGGTAAGTAATTCACCTTCTGACTCTCCATGCCTTCTTACACAATAAGGCACATACCAAGAGTATGATGACATGCTCTCCATTTGCTGGGATAAATGTAGCTCCAACAACATTCAAGAAAATTGACACTATCCAGGATAAAGTAGTTCACTCGATTGGCACTCCTTCATCCACCACCTTCATCGTGCACTTAATGGTGCACAATGTTTGCTGTAATGTTTGTAGGATGTACTGTAGTAATTTACCAGGCTGGCACTTTTGTCAGTAATTTCAAACCCATGACCTCTACAACCCAGAAGACGAAGAAAGCTGTTGCACAGCAGCAGCATACTTCCACATCACCCGCCCCACCCCCAAGTCATGCACTATCGTTACTTGAAACTATTTCAATATTACTCTGTCAAAAATCCAGAAACAGCCTCTGAATAGCACTGTAGTCCATTGGTCAGCAGCTGTCTAAGAAGCCAACTTGCTGCTTCTATCTCAAGGATAATTAGGGATGGAAAATAAAAGCTGGCCCAACCAGCAATGTCCACATTTTGTGAAAGTATAAAAATAAATAAGAGTTAAATATGTAGCTCGGTACATAGAGCCCACTGGAGAACAGGCAATTCAGTATTGAGTGATGTGTAATGACAGGGACTTGAGAAGGGAAGTTAAGGTGAAGGAACCACATGGGAGCAGAAACCTTAATATGACAGAATTTACTCTGCAGTTTGAGAGGGAGAAGATGGAATCAGATGTAAAGGTTTTAATTAAACAGCATCTATAGGACCAGCAGTGCACCAGTTGATCAAGAGATCCATCTAATTAATGTAAAAACACACAAAGTAATAGAAATGTAATGCATGGGGTATACACAAAAATGTTCTGCTTTATTTACATCATAAATCACTTAAATAATTATACAACTTTGCCTTAAATAACAATTACTGGCAGAGAGCCTTCTCACTTGCACCCTGAACTGTTAGATATCGTAGATTGTGATAATAATTAACTTTACAGTATTTGAGGTACATAATGTTTTGCTGGTTTTTCAAGAGTACTAATTCATAAGGTTCCAGTTAAATAAAGTATGCTGTATTGCAATTAAGTAAAGGTAAGTCCAAAGACATGAGGGAGGCTATGGTGAGGCCGGAGTGGGAGCCTAACTGGGAAGGCAGTGGAGCAGCGCTGGAGTTTCGGGGTGTAATTCGGGAGACACAGCATAAATTCATGCCAAGGAAGAAGGAACAGCCTAAGGTGAGGATGAGGCAACCATGCTTGATAAGGGAAGTCAGAGACAGCATAAAAGCAAAAGACAAAGCATGCAATGAGTGAAGATTAGTGGGAAGCCAGAGAATTGGGAAACCTTTAAAATTCAGAATAACTAATAAAACAATTGGTGGGGGGTGAAAGATGAAACATGAGAGTAATTTAAAAGAAGATTGCAATTTTTTTTCTGAGATACTGAAAAGGCAAGAGAGAGGCATGAGTGGACAGTTGAGTGCTGGAGGATGAAGCCAAAGAAATAGTAATGGGGAGCAAAGAAATGGCGGAGGAACTGATAAGGTGCTTTGCATCAGTTTTTGCAGTGGAAGACACCAGCTGCATAACAGAACTTCAAAAGAGTCTGGGGACAGAGGTGAATGTAGCGGCCATCACTAAGGAGAAGGCACTGGGGAAGCTGAAAGATCTGAAGGTGGATAAATTACCTGGACCAGATGGACTACAACCCAGAGCTCTGGAGGAGACAGCTGAGGAGATTATGAAGGCATTCACTGTGATCTTCCAAGAATCACAGGAGTCAGGGTGGGTCCCAGAGGACTGGAAAATGGCTAATGTAACACCCCAGGTGAAGAAGGGAGGGAGAAAGTGAGGTCTGCAGATGCTGGAGATCAAAGTTGAAACTTTATTGCTGGAACAGCACAGCAGGTCAGGCAGCATCCAGGGAACAGGAGATTCGACGTTTCGGGCACAGGCCCTTCTTCAGGAATGAGCAGAGAGTGTTCAGCAGGAGAAGATAAAAGGTAGGGAGGAGGGACTTGGAGGAGGGGCGTTGGAAATGTGATAGGTGGGAGGGAGGGAAGAAGGGAGGGAGGCAGGAGACAGAAAACAATAAGTTAGTTAGCCTGACCTCAGTCATTAGTAAGATTTTAGAGTCCATTAGTAAGGATGGCACTGCAGATTACTCCGAAGTGCATGGTAAATAGGGCTGAGGCAGCACAGCCTCATTAAGGGGAAGTCATGCCTGAAAAATCTATTAGAATTCTCTCCAGAGGTAATGAGCCAGACAAAGGAGAGCCAGTGGATGTGATCGTTTTGGATTTCCACAGGGTTTCAACAAGATGCTGCACAGGAGTCTGCTAAATATGATAGGAGCCCATGGTGTTAGGGGAATGGTATTGGCATGGAGAGGGGATTGGCTGACTGGCAGAAGGTAGGCAGAGGGTATAGGAGTCTTTTACAGGATCACAGCTGGTGGAGTTCCGCAGGATCACAGTGGAGTTCCGCAGGTGTCAGTGTTGGGACTACAAGTGTTTATGTTATAATTTAATGATGTGTCCAAAAGAACAGAGGACGTTGTTGTCAAATTTGCATATGACATAAAGCTAGGTGGAGGGACACTACTTTGAGCAAGTGGGCAGTTGACAATGGACATGGACAGGCCTGGAAAGTGGGCAAAAAAGTATCATAGGGTCCTACAGTCACACAGCACGGAAACAGACCCTTTGGTCCAACTTGTTCATGTCAGCCAGGTTTCCTAAACTGAACTAATCCCATTTCCCTGCATTTGGCCCATATTCCTTTAAACCTTCCCTATCCAGGTACCTGTCCAAATGTCTTTTAAACATTGTAATTGTACTCACCTGTATCACTGTCTCTGACAGCTCATTGTATATACGCACCACCCTCCGTTTTAAAATATTTCCTTTGCCCTGGGGAAAAGATCTTGGCTACTCACTTTAGCTATTCCCCTCATGATTTATTAGCGCTCAGTCACTTCACAGCTCACTTGGAGGCTGCCAGTCTCACTGGTTAACAATGCTTTTCAGCACAGAAGGACAGTCTGCTTACCACAGTGCAGAGCACTCAACAGTTAGGTGGGGGAACATGTTGCTATATGACACCATGCTACTTCAGTGCCATAACTACAACATGTGCCAGTAGCTTACAGGACAAGCAAACACACTGCATTTGCTTCAGCTAAATGACTAGGTGAGAAAGTCAAAGTCCTTACTAGGGTCAAGCGGGCCTGTTCTCATCCAATTTCAATCCAGGGGTATAATGATGGGTGAGTCAGTGACTTGGCAAAAGTGAGGACTTCAGATGCTGGGGATTAGAGTAGAGACTGTAATGCTGGAAAAGCACAGCAGGTCAGGCAGCATCCGAGGAGCAGGAGTATCGAGGTTTTGAGCAAAAGCCCTTCATTAGTAACTTGGTCCTACCAGAGTCAGATTTATGTTGTTAGAGTTTGAGGATTGGACCAGAGTCAGTCGAGGATTCCAAGAACTTCAGTCAGAGGGTGATGGAGCCATCAGTCTGGAGGTTGGGAGGGATTTGAATGTGATGAAGGTGGATGGAAGAGTAGTTAGTGGTAATGCAGGAGCACGACATGGTAGTGAGATAACTCGAGTGAGTAATGAGAAAGAGCAAAAGGCAGGAAAGGCTAGTAGTTTGGGATGATGAGATAGGTGCATGCATTTTGGTGGACATGATGCACACAAAAGCAAGAGTTACAATCCATTACTCTTGATGCGAGATATATGGCAGATTTTGTGTGTGGTGGCCTGATGTGGTGTGAATTAGTGGAAAGAAGGTGATGGCACTTTCCCCTGTTGAGTGCAGAAGATCATTGATCTTTATTCTGCATTGCTATGCATTCTTTGTTTTAACCACAGACCCAGGCCTTTATCTGTCTCCAGTGGTCAACTCAATCAAGGTCAACCTTCCTCTCCACTACTCCTGAAACAAGCACCTCCAGGTCCCCGTCCAGAAAGCAGAAAGCCAACTTGTCTTTTGAAGATATTTCCTCAGTGATAATGGTAGAACACCACAGAGTGAGGTGCAGTTCCCAACTTATATCATCTGAAGCGCGTAACCTGGTTTTAAATATGGCACCAGCAGTGCGAACACTGATAGGTCCCAGAAGTGGCAAGCACCTCTACTCCTGCTGGAATGCAATTGCACAAAGAGGGTACCAAGGAGCCCTCATGAGGGAAGAGTGGAAGATTGCATGAGCAAAATTGCTGTGAATCATTATATCCCAGGCACCACGATGTCAACTCAACAAGACATGTGAGCTGCAAATGAGAAAATTCAGTACCAAATCTCAATTGGTCCAAATGTCTACAAATTAATTTGAAGAGAGCACTTTTGAATAATTTGGTCTTTTTCCTCCAACATGACGTTAATTTGTAGTTTTTACGTGTAACATTTGACACTAAGTTTGATTAACTTGAGCTTATTTTAATCTGAGCCATTGACCTCCTAATGTTGAATTGAAATGTGAGGTTAATTAATAGGAGAAACAGATTTTAAAATGAAGTCAGTACCAATCTTTCTGTTTGAATAGTTGCTTGTTCCTTTTGCAAATTAAGGATTCAATCTTTATAACTTCAAACCTGGATGTATTTGCTCTATTGCAAACACAAGTAGTCTAACATAATGACAGCAGTTACAGAGATGTTAAAACAGAATAGAATTGACTGTTTTCTCAGCAAAGTAACTATACTAATGTCATTGTACACTGCAACATATGAAATTCTGGATAATTCCGACCTTAAGCCCTGTGCTTTCACATCTGAGAGAAATTTACTTTTGCATGTCTACTACAACTGAGATAATGTTGGTTGAGTGACAACTGCCTTTTGAAGTTTACCCTCTAGTCAAGGGCACAGACATTTTTTTCAAATATTTTGCGCTGTCAGTGATGACCACAACATTCAGTGAAGGGCCTGCAGTTAATTGATTTGACAGTTACTTCTGAAAGGATAATTTTAAGGTTAATTTCATAATAAGTAAATGGTTTTTTGAAATAAGTTACCGTGGCAGTTACATTTTGTCGGTGAGGGAGAAGCTGATCAACAAAATGAAAGGAAATTACAAGTAATTGCTTCTGAGCAAACTAAGTTGGTATGATCTGTTAGTCATTCCAGAGATATGGCTGTAGGATGACACAGATTGAGACCTGAATATTGATGGCTACATGACATTTAGGAAGGATAGGAAGCTAGTAAAAGATGGCTTTAATAATAAATGATGTTATCAGCGTAATAAAGAAGTTTTGGCCTAAATTCAGGAAAATAGCATGGAGAAGTCGTTTGGGTAGGAGTGAGAAGTAATAAAGGCATGAAATCACTGTGAGAATTGTAGATAAGCTCCCTAAAATTAAGCACATGACAATGATGACCTATAAGGAAAAAACAATGGGAGCTTAGAGTCATGGAGATGTACAGCATGGAAACAGACCCTTCAGTCCAACCTATCCATGCCAACCAGATATGCCAACACAATCTAGTTCCACCTGCCAGCACCCAGCCCATATCCCTCCAAACCCTTCCTATTCATATACCCATCCAAATGCCTTCTAAATGTTGCAATTGTACCAGCCTCCACCACATCCTCTGGCAGCTCATTCCAGACACGTACCACCTTCTGCGTGAAAAAATTGCCCCTTAGGTCTCTTTTATATCTTTACCCTCTCACCCAAAACTTATGCCTTCTAGTTCTGGACTCCCCGACCCCAGGGAAAAGACTTTGCCTATTTATCCTATCCGTGCCGCTCATAATTTTGGAAACCTCTATAAGGTTACCTCTCAGCCTCCGACGCTCCAGGGAAAACAGCCCCAGCCTGTTCAGCCTCTCCCTGTAGCTCAGATCCTCCAATCCTGGCAACAATCTTGTAAATATTTTCTGAACCCTTTCAAGTTTCACAACATCTTTCCGATAGGAAAGAGACCAGAATTTCACGCAATAGTCCAACAGTGGCCTAACCAATGTCCTGTACAGCCGCAACATGACGTCCCAACTCCTGTACTCAATACCCTGACCAATAAAGGAAAGCATACCAAACGCCTTCTTCACTATTGTATCTGCCTGTGACTTCACTTTCAAAGAGCACACTCTCTAGGACCTTACCATTAAGTGTATAAGTCCTGCTAAGATTTGCTTTCCCAAAATGCAGCACCTCGCATTTATCTGAATTAAACTCCATCTGCCACTTCTCTGCCCATTGGCCCATCTGGTCAAGATCCTGTTGTAATCTGAGGTAACCTCCTTCACTGTCCACTACGCCTCCAATTTTGGTTTCATCTGCAAACTTACTAACTGTCCCTCTTATGCTCACATCCAAATCATTTATATAAATGACAAAAAGTAGAGGACCCA
>NC_057710.1:81566163-81568688 GCF_004010195.1 Chiloscyllium plagiosum | reverse complement strand
TTGTACAGGTCACTTCTACCCCAAAAGAGATTCCAATGATCCAAAAATGTGAATCCTTCTCCCATACACCAGCTCCTCAGCCATGCATTCATCTGCTCTATCCTCCTTTTCCTGCCCTCACTAGCACTGGGAGTAATCCAGATATTACTACCCATGAGGACCTCCTTTTTAAATTTCTGCCTAACTCTCTGTAATCTCCCTTCTGAATCTCAATCTTTTCCCTTCCAATGTCATTGGTTCCAATGTGGACAATGACCTCCTGCTAGTCCCTCTCCCCCATGAGAACATTCTGCACCCTCTCTGAGACATCCTTGATCCTGTCACCAGGGAAACAACACACCATTCTGCTTTTTCTCTGCTGGCCACAGAAACGTCTGTCTGTACCACTGACTACAGAATCCCCTAACACAAAAGATCCCTTGGAAGCCAATGTACCCCTCGCTGCATTAAAGCCAGTCTCAATACCAGAAACTTGGCTGTTCGTGCTACATTCCCCTGAGAATCCATCACCCCCTACATTTTCCAAAACAGCATACCTGTTTGAAATGGGGATAGCCACAAAAGACTCCTGGACTAGCTGCCTACCTCTCTTACCCTTCCTGGAGTTAACCCATCTATGTGACTGTATCTGAGACTTTCCACCTTCCTATAACTGCCATCCATCACATAGTGTTGCAAATTCCTCATCACTTCTATTTGTCTCTCCAACCGATCCACTTGATCTGATTAGATTCGCATCCAACAGCATTTATGGCAGATATAATCCGCAGTAACCCTTAAACTCTCTTTAAACTCCCACATCTGACAAGAAGTACATCTCACTGCAAAAACCATTTTTGCTCCTTCACAATCTACAGACCCAGAAAATAACACCATCTTATTCCTCGACAAACACTGCCCCAGGTTAAATTAATAGCTATGGCTTATATTTTAAATTTAATCAGAGACTTATCTCCAAAAACATATAATCAAGAAAGAATCCACAATACTCATTACTGCAGCCTTTCTCTTGGACAGACTTAAAACAACAATTAACTTATCTGATTTTGTGCTGTGAACGTCACTCAATAGTTCCTCCAAGATTAGTTGTGAATTTCACTGTTTGTTAATTTTCCCAGATGCACTCCAATGTCCAGCAATACACAAATTCAAACAGCAAAGGTGGTAACTGTGCAGCTTTTTTCTCTCTCTCTCTCTCTCCTGCACTGTGCTCACCATGTGCTTCCTTTGTCTGCTCTTCTCCCTTTTAAACTGCTTTAATTTTGACTTTTCTTTTCCAAAGTTCCAAAACAATGTAACAGCCTATAAAACAGTAATTGCTGCTCCTGGAATTCGAGGAAATCACCTCCAATGCCTAAAATACCTCAAAAAGAAAGCAGCTCTGACAGCCAGAAATTTTTCCCGTTCTCCATAGAACATAAACCATAGAACAGTACAGCACAGGAATGGGTCCTTCAGCCCATGATGTTGTGTTGAACGTAACGAAAATTAAACTAATCCCTCTGCCTGACCTTCGTCCATAACCCTCCATTCTTTGCATATTCATTTATTTATCTAGACGTCTCTTAATTGCCCCTATCATATCCGCCTCCACCATCACCCCTGGAAGTGCATTCCACACTCCCATCACTCTCTGTGTAAAAAATGTACGCCCCCCACCACCTCCTTTGAACTTTCCCCCTTTCATCTTAAATGCATGCACTCTAGTTTTAGACATTTCAAATCTGGAAAAAAGATTTTGACCATCAACTCTATCTATGTATCTCTATCAAGTCTCTACTCAGCATCTGCCACTCGAGAGAAAACAACCCAAGTTTTTCTAGCCTCTCCTTCTAGTTCTTATCTTGTAATCCAGGCAGCATCCTGGTAAACCTCGCCAAAGCCTCCACATCCTTCCTGTAATGTGGCGACCAGACTTGAATGCACTGCTCTAAATGTGAGGTAAAAACAATGACTGCAGATGCTGGAAACCAGATTTCTGGATCAGTGATGCTGAAAGAGCACAGCAGTTCTGGCAGCATCCGAGGAGCTTTGAAATCGACGTTTCGGGCAAAAGCCCTTCATCAGGAATAAAGGCAGCGAGCCTGAAGCGTGGAGAGATAAACTAGAGGAGGGTGGGGGTGGGGAGAGAGCAGCACAGAGCACAACAGGCCAGTGGGGGAGGAGATGAAGGCGATAGGTCAGGGAGGAGAGGGTGGAGAGGATAGATGGAAAAGGAGGTAGGCAGGTCGGACAAGTCCGGACAAGTCAAGGGGACAGTGCGGAGCTGCAAGTTTGAAACTAGGATGAGGTGGGGGAAGGGGAAATGAGGAAGCTGTTGAAGTCCACATTGATGCCCTGGGGTTGAAGTGTTCCGAGGCGGAAGATGAGGCGTTCTTCCTCCAGGCGTCTGGCAGTGAGGGAGCGGCGGTGAAGAAGGCCCAGGACCTCCATGTCCTCGGCAGAGTGGGAGGGGGAGTTCAAATGTTGAGCCACTGGGCGATGTGGTTGATTGGTGCGGGTGTCTCGGAAATGTTCCCTAAAGC
>NC_057710.1:81535482-81565441 GCF_004010195.1 Chiloscyllium plagiosum | reverse complement strand
CACCTTCATCCCCTCCCCCACTCACCCATTGTACTCTGTGCTGCTCTCTCCCCACCGCCACCCTCCTCTAGCTTATCTCTCCACGCTTCAGGCTCGCTGCCTTTATTCCTGATGAAGGGCTTTTGCCCGAAACGTCGATTTTGAAGCTCCTTGGATGCTGCCTGAATTGCTGTGCTCTTCCAGCACCACTGCTCTAAATGTGGCCTAACTAAAGTCTTATAAAGCTGCAACATGACATCTTGACGAGGGGAAAGTGAGGACTGCAAATGCTGGTGACCAGAGTCAAAAAGGGTGGTACTGGAAAAGCACAGCATGTCAGGCAGCATCCGAGAAGCAGGAGACTCGATGTTTCGGGTATAAGCCTTTCATCAGGAGGGGCTTCCCGATGAAGGGTTTATGCCTGAAACATCAACTGTCCTACTCTTTGGATGCTCCCTGACCTGCTGAACTTTTCCAGTGCCACACTGTTTGACTATGACATCCTGACACTTGTATTCAATTCCCTGACGAATAAAGCCAAGCCTTCTTTAACACCCAATTATTTACGTGGCCACTTGCAGGGAGCTTTGGACTTGAACCACAAGGTCCTTCTGTACATCAATGCTGTTCAATGTGCTGCCATTAACTGTAAATTTTTACATTTGATCTCCCAAAGTGCAGTAAATCACACTTACCCAGATTAAACTCTATCTACCACTTCTCCGCCCATATCTGCAACTGATCTATATCCTGCTGTATCCATTGACAACCTTCTAAACTATCCACAACTCTACTGACTTTTGTGTCATCTGCAAACTTATGAACCCACCCATGTACATTTTCATCCAAGTAATTTATTTATATCAGAAACAGCAGAGGTCCCAGTACGGCTCCCTGTGGTACACCACTAGTCACAGACCTCCAGCCTGAAAAATACCCTTCCACCAGTACCCTTTGCCTTCAATGGCCAAGCCAATTCTGTATCCATGCAGTCAAGTCACCACAGATCCCATGTATCTTAATCTTCTGGATGAGCCCACCATCAGAGACCTTGCTGAACGCCTTCCTACAATTCATACAGACAAAATCCACAACTCTACCCTCATCAATCACCTTTATTACCTCCTCAAAAAAATTCATCAACTTAGTAAGCTATGACCTGCCTTGCACAAAGTCAGGCTGACTGTCCCTAATTAGGCCATGTTTTTTCAAATGCATGTAAATCCTATCCCTCAGAATTCTCTCCACTAGCTTCCCAACCATCGATGTGAGACTCACCGGTGTATAGTTTCCTGGATTACCCCTACTTCCTTTCTTGAATAGATGAACAGCATTAGCTACTCACCAGTCCTCTGGGACCTCTCCAGTGGCTAACCTCATCTCTTGCCTCTCTCAATGACCTGGGCTAAATAGCATTAGGCCCTGGGGACTTATCCATCTTAATGCTCTTCAAGAGACCCAACACCATTTCTTCCTTGAGATCAAAATGTCCTAGCATGTTAGCGTGCTGCACACAACTCTCACTATCTTCCATATCATTCTCCTGGATGAATAATGACCCAAAGTACTCATTTAGGATCTCGCCCACATCCTGTGCCTCCAAGCGTAAGTTCTCTCCTTTATCCTTGAGGGGTCTTACCTTCTCCTCAGTTATTCTTTTGTTTTTAATACATGTATGGAATGCCTTGCCATTCTCTTTAACCCTACTCACCTATGTCATTTCATGGCCCCTTCTTGCTCTCCTAATTCGCTGCTTGAGTTCCTTCCTGCTTTGATTATATTCCTCACAGACCCTGTCTGATTTTAGCTTCCTAAACCTTACATATGCTTCTTTTTTCTTTTGATTAAATTCACAACCTCCCTTGTTATCCAAGGGTCCCTTACCTTGCCATTCTTGTCCTTCCTCCTTTGTGGAACACGCCAGTCCTGAACTCCGATCAGCAGGTCTTCAAACAATTCCCACATGCCAAATGTAGACTTACCCGATAACAGCTCCTCCCAATTAACACTCTCTAGCTCCTGCCTAATACTGACGTAATTTGCCATCGCCCAATTTAATACCCCAATAGGTATATGAAGAGAACTACATTGGTAAAGACAAATGTAGGTTCCTTACAGTTAGAAACAGGGGATACTACAATGGCTATGCTAGCTTGTGAAATCATGGACAAGCCAGTAGTGATGGCTGCAAAATAGCCTTGTCCATGTCTGAGTGAGTATGTACCCAGTGATATTTTTAATTCTGATACAGTTGAATGGATGCATCATGTTGAATGGATGCATCATCTTTAATCATTGATGATGGATTGTGTAATGATAGAAAGCAAAGCAATTGATGTGTCACTACTTCAGTCTGCACCAGTACAAATGGCACCAAAAAGGTGCAGCTTCTCAGGATAGGAAGGAATATAGGCAGCATGGTAGCTCAATGGTAAGCACTGCTGCCTCACTGTGCCAAGGACCAGGGTCCCTGGGTCAGTGTAGACCTGATGGGCTCAATGGCCTGCTTCCCCACTGTATAGCTTCTACAATTTTATGAATAAGAAGTCACAATCCTATGCGAATGTCAAGATATTAACTAGGCAGATTGAGGCCAACAAAATTGTTTGGATGCATTCCAACATTAGCTCATGATGAGGACAAAATGTATCAAGGGAAGAAAAGAAAGGTCATCAGCCTAATGTCACTGAAGAGTTCAATGAATGCCCACCCATTCACCTGGCTGTTTCTCCAGGTGAAGCTGCAAATACAATAGAGCTGCTCCAGGGTATCATACTGCAGCATAAAGATCACAGCAAACATGTTTAACCACATTGACGACCATAGCAGACCTATTTGAAGGCATCACATGAAGTAGAGAAAGATTATTGACCTTTTACAAAGCTAAGTGCCAACATTTTTCAACGTACTTTTCAGTTCAGCGTCAGGATGTTGTAAAGTGTGAACAAATTCAAATAACAAGGACATTTTGCACAAACCTACTGTATTACTGTGTCTTTTTTTACACATTGACTATGTTTCAAGGCTAATTGATTGCGCAGGTGCTTTCTCAAGTCTTCATGTGCAAATTGTGGGCTAGCCATCTGTGATTGGTGTTATGATTTTACTGTAAATGGGATAAGTCAATGGGCAAAGCTATGGAACATCAATTATTATGTAAGAAATTATGGAATAGGTCATTTTGGCAAGAAGAATAAAAAGAAACATGTAACTTAAATGGTGAGAAATTGCAGAGCTCTGAGATGCAGATGGAGCTGGGTATCATAGTGCACAAATCACAACAGGATAGCGAGCAGATACAGCAAGTATTAAGAAAGCTAATAGTGTTATTGTTTATTGCGAGGAGAATTAAACATATAAAGTAGGTAAGTTTGATGCTTCAGTTTTACAGATCATTGGTGATACCACATCGGAGTATGGTGTACATTATTGGTCTCCTTATTTAAGGAAGGGTACAAGTGCATTAGAAGCAGCTCAGGGAAGATTTTCTAGACAAACACTAGAATTGTCTTTTAAGGAAATGTTAGTCATGGCAGGCTTGTACCTGCTGGACTTTAGAAGGCTAGGAGGCAATCTTTTTGAAACATAAAAAATCCTGAAAGGTCTTTACAGTGGGCATGTGGACAGAATGTTTCCTCTTGTGGAATAATCTAGAACTAGAAGTCATTATTTCATAATACAGACTGAGATAAGAAGAAATGGTTTGTCAGAGGGTTGTCTTCCTTAAATGGCAGTGCAGCAGAGTTTATAAATCTTTATTAAGACAGAGTCAGATAGATTCTTTTTTATTTGTATATATTTTTATTGAAAAAAGGTTTTATTACAAAATTACAAAATCACTACAGAAAGTATAACAACCTTATAATATAACACAATAACAGTAAATAAACTATTACTCTACTCCACAAACCACTGAGGAGCAAAAGAAAAAAAAAATACAAAAGCTACAATTCAGTAAATAACTAAAAACAAACTAAATTAAACCAAGTTAAACCAAGGCAAATTAAATTACATTCAGTTGAGTTACTGCACTCAGCACAATCCCATCAAAGTTCCCCATCACCGGGAGCATCAATAAGCAAGCCCATATTTGTTCAGGATTCTTCCTCCCAGGGGCCCCGCACCGCCAGACATAGCCCTCATGTCTACACAAAGGCCCTGACCAACATAGCCAACAAATACTACATAATTCGAAAGGGCCGCCACGTTCTAGAAAACAGTTCCATTTTCAGGACTCCTAAGGAAGTCCAGGGGATGTGCTCCAGAACTAATCTACACCACCCTGAGATTAGAATGTTCTTCCCATGCGTGTCCAAAGAAGGGAGATTTTGCAATCCCAAAAGGAGAGACACCGGATCCACCACAACCTCAGCAGGGGATGTGCTCCAGAACTAATCTACACCACCCTGAGAGTCCAGCTCATTAGAATGTTCTTCCCATGCGTGTCCAAAGAAGGGAGATTTGGCAATCCCAAAAGGAGAGACACCAGATCCACCACAACCTCAGTTCCCAAGACACCTTTTAAAACACTCACTATGACACCCTATACCTACGAAGCTTGTGGCATGACCACAAACAATGAGTAAGAGTACCAATATCTGTTTACATTTGGGGCACATTGGGGACATTCCTGTCTTAAATTTCGCAACTGCTCTGGTGCCTAATGAGCCCTGTGGAGTACCTTCAGTTGCATAGCCTGCATCCTGTTACAAATCAAAATCTTCCTTCCGTTCTCCGAAATATCCTCCCATACCTCTGATTAGATTTCCACCCCCAATTCTTGAGTCCAGATTCTGCATAGCCATTCAATGTCTTTCAAAAAATTACCTTCTAACAAGTAATAGAGGGTGCTGACCGAGAGAGCACCCGTAGACTGGAGCACTCTCCTCTCCACATCCGACTGATAGACTAACCATTGATGTCATCTTTTTCTGTATAAAGTCCCTAACCTCAAATTAACAAAAGAGATCCCTCCTAGATAGCTTATATTTCTTACTCAGCTGCTCAAAAGACATCATGACCCCTGTCAAATAAATCTCCCAAAGAGGAGACTCCTCTAGACTCCCAGAGCTTAGAGGCAGAGTCCATCAACCCTGGCTAGAATCCTAACATTCCTACTATGAGAGTAAAGGGGAAGTTTTTTATAAGCTGTTCTCACCATGTCACATCATTCTCCATGCTTTAACCGTGTTAAGGACAATCGAGTTTCTGTAATGATCCATAACAGTTCTCATCCTGTCCATAAACAACAAATTGATGAGGGGGCATTTTGTCTGGGAGGTCTCAATGTCCAACCAGATTGACTGCAGATCCTGGCAAGTTCATTCAGCCACATACGATAATAAGGAACTCAACTGATATTTCTTAAAATCCAGGAAATCCAAACCTCTCATCCTCCTTGGAAGCTGCAATTTGTCCAGCTTAACAAGAGGCCACCTATGATGCCAGATGAAAGACCCAAGACAACTGTAAAACCTCTGTAGTGTTTGCCTAGGCAATATCAAAGGGAGCATTCGCATGGGCTATAATAAACAAGGAAGAACATTCATTTTGACCAGTGTTATTCTACCCAACCAAGATATTGGTAGATCCTCCCATCACCAAAGGTCCTACCTTATCTTCTCCAGCAACTGCACAAAGTTAACTTTATATAATTGTACAAAGGCCGGGGTGTTAAAAATGCCTAAATACAAGAAACTTCCTTGTGACCACCTGAAAGGGAAACAGGTTCCATTCACAAGATCGGATATTCTAGTGAGGACCCCCACAGGCATGGCCTCCCACTTGATAAAATTAATTTTATACCCTAAAAACAAACCAAGTAAATTAATCATTTGCATAAAACGGGGCAGAGATGTCATCAGATCAGTTAAAAATAGAAGAACATCATCTGCATAAAGGGTGATTTTATGCCTGCCTGGGGCAATTATATTGGGGTCCCTCCGGATGGCCTCTGCCAGTGGCCCAATCTTCAATATAAATAATAGTGGCGAGAGAGGGCATCCTTGTCGGCTGCCTCTGCCGATACTAAAATTTTCCGACTGTATACCATTAGTGAGAACTGCTGCTTTTGGGTCACTATATAACACTGGTTCCCGCCTGGCACAGACCCCTCTAAGACAAAACCACCCTAATATATAAAAGAGGCACGGCTACTCCACCTGGTCAAATGCTTTTTCAGGTGTTCGAGAAAGAGACTACCAAACTGGAATCGACCCTTGCTGGTATACCTGGACCATGTTTAATATTATTAGTAGACCTACGATCCTTAATAAAACCTGCCTGGTCCTACTTTATGATGAAGGGCAAAACCCGCTCCAACCTTGACGCCAGCATTTTTGACAGAATTTTAAAATCCACGTTCAGTAACGCTATGGGCCTGTACAAAGTGTAACCCTCTGGGGCTTTCCCTTTCTTGAGAATAAAAGAAATATTTGCTTCTCTCAGTGAGGAGGAGAGGCAGTCCTGACTGTACAAGTAGTTGCATATAGCCAACAGTGGCCCGGCCAGCATGTCTATAAACTTCTTATAAAACTCACTTTGAAATCCATCTGGGCTGGGTGCTTTACCACTCTGGAGCTGCCTCATTTTCTCTTGCATTTCTTGGATTGTCGGGGGGGCATTCAGAAAAGACGCTTGTTATGAAGTTACACCTGGAAGGTCCAGGGTCTTGAAAAAGGACTCCATCTTTGCCAATCTGTCCTCACAGCCCTCCAACTGGTACAGCTCAGAGTAGAACTTCCAAAATGCTGCATTAATTTTTATGGCATCATAAGTAAAAGTACCAGCATTCTCTCTGATGGATATGATAGATTGGAGAGCATTTTTCTTTCTGGCCAGGTATCTGAGATATCTACCCAGTTTATCACCATACTCAAATAACCTCTGTTTTGCAAAAGAGATTTCCCTCTTTGCTGTCTGGGTGAACGCAGCTTTCAAAGTAGCTCTAAGGGCTGTAATCTGCTGTGATTTGGTTACAGACGGTCTGTCAAAGTATGCTAACTCAGCTGCCTTCTGGCAAGCCTCAAGCAAACGCTGCTGTCTTCCCCTCTGCCGCTTCCGGGTCGCCGAGTAAGAAATAATCAAACCTCTTGCACAGGCCTCGGCAGTCTCCCAGAGCACTGACAGATTACTGGCGGTAGCCAAATTAATGTCCCAAAAGATTTTAAATTCCAGTGAAAAATACTCTATAAACTTGCTATCCATCAAGAGCATCCATGTGCTAGTGTCGCGAGCCTATCCCATTACCACCAGTCTTAACCTGCACACTGCCAAGTGATTGGAAATGGCTATGTCCCCGATTCTGCAAGACAGCACCAAATTCAAAAAGATCAATGGAACAAAAAGCATTTCAATTTTGGTAGAGGACTTATGTGGATTAGAGAAAAAGGTGAAATCCCTACCCTTAGGGTGAAGACATCGCCACACGTCCACCAACCCCAGCTCCTTGTTCAGGTCCACTAACTGCCTGGATTGCGGGGACATACCCACAATGCCCCTAGGCATCCTGTCCACTTCGGGGTCAATAAGTCAATTAAAGTCTCCTCCTGTATGACGTGCCCCAAGGGCTATCAACCTGGAAAACGCATCCATTAAAAATTTGAGGGAATGTGCCGGAGGCAATATACATTCAAAATTCCATATTCCTCTCCATGTATTAAAGCTTCAAAAAACATAAACCACCCATATTCATCCTTAATTTGGTCAAACAATTGAAATGGGAGATTCTTCTGGATGAGTATAGCAACTCCTTTACTTTTTGAAGTAAAGTGAGAGACAAACGCCTGTCAGAACCCTCCCTGCTATAACTTCAAGTGCTCCTTATCAGTTAAGTGTGTTTCTTGCAGCAAGGCTAAATGCCCTTCTCTATTCTAAGACTTGAAAGTATCTTTTTTTTCTTAATTGGTGAACAACTCCCCTTAATATTCCAGGTGCACCATTTAAATGAATGATTAGCCATAATCATCTGAAACAGCTCGTGAACCCTCGGGAGGAAGAATCCCACTCATAGTGTGCCGAGTGAAAACAGTAAACAGTTCGTAAAAATTTAAAAATACAGCTACCAAAGCTACCAAATCAAAACTTCTAACAGCTACATCTACAACAGACCAACATATAACATGAACGAAAGGAAACTTTTCCCCTTGGCCACTTGGGGCACTCATATTACCCACTAACCCTTCCATGGCTCCTTCTAGCTGAAGCCACGTCCAGCCCCAGACAACACAAAGAAAGAAAAAGTTACACACATCTTATAACAAGAAAGTTAAAAGTGGGCACTCAACCCGTCCCATCCATACAGTAACCCTAGGCACTCCTGGTAGAACACAAATACATAGCACCCTGCCCAAACATCCCCCAACCACTCCCATCCCATACAGAGAAAAATAAAAGGAAATGATGAGAAAAAAGAACAAAGGATAACGGGAAGGAAGAGAGAAGGGAAAAGAGAGAGAGAAAAAAAAGTAAGACTCCCACATATTTAAAAAAAACCCAACAACCAGGTCAACCAGGCAAATTACAGAGAAAAACGAAGTATACTTATTGTCCATATTATTTGAGGAGAAAGTGAGGTCTGCAGATGCTGGAGATCAGAGCTGGAAATGTGTTGCTGGAAAAGCGCAGCAGGTCAGGTTAAAAAAAACCCAACAACCAGGTCAACCAGGCAAATTACAGAGAAAAACAAAGTATACTTATTGTCCATATTATTTGAGCCAGCCAGCCTATTTTAAAGCAATAGGAAGTCCTTTGCCTTTTCCGGTGAGTCAAAATCAAAGACAGACCCTCCGTGGCTGTAACGTAATATTGTCGGATATCTTACGGAATACTGGATATTCAAGTCCCTCAGCCAACTTTTTACCTCATCAAAGACCTTGCTCTTAGGAATCACAACTGCAAATAAGTCTTGGAAAAGCATAATTCATGATCCTTTGTATATTAGAACCTGTGGATCCTTCCCCAGTGCTCTCGAGGCTTCCAGCATCATTTGCTTATCTCTGTGTGCTGGAGCCAGACTGAGACTGGGGGGCGTTAGTCCGACCCAGGCCTGTGCACTGCGACCCAGTGGGCGTGCTTGATCCGCACCCAGTCTGCCTCGACTTCCAGCTTCAAAAACTCCGGAGCCATTGTTCCAAGAAGCTGACAAGCTGGTCTTCCTCCTCCTGTTCAGGAAGCCCCACCAGACGGATGTTGTTCTGATGGCCTCGATTTTCGAGGTTGTCAATCTGCTGCTCCAAGGCCCATACCCCCCCGTTCCAAGGCCTGGACCCGACCCGCTAAGGATTCCACCACAGTTTCGGAGGCTGCAGTCCGCTGCTGCACCTCCATGACGCGCTGCCTGAGAAGCTGGATCTTCTGGTCATGCTTCTGCAGCATAGCCGAGATCAATTCCAGCCTGGCCTGGGTCTCCTCCATCGCTGAGTTAATCTTCTCTCAGAGTTTTACTCTGAGAGGGCTCTTCTCCACAGGTAAGTCCCCAGGGACGACCATGGAGGCCGATGCCCTGGCTGCGGGCATGTCTGTTGTTGCCGGCTTGCTGCGATCCTTGTGGTCCCTTTCCTTTAGTCATTTTCTAACTATTTTAAACTAACACTGAACAACTCTGGGGGTCCAAAAATAACTATTTCTACCACATTGGGTAATAAAAGTTGGGGGGGGGGGAGGGTGGTGAGTGCACCACTTTGTCTGAGTTCTGGTGCAGAGCTTGACAGGGCAGACCTACTTCATCACCGCCATCTTGAATCCCCTCAGAGTCAGATAGATTCTTGATAAGCAAGATCAGTAATTAGCTTGATCATGATCTTATTGAATGGTGGTGCAGGCTCGAGGGATGAAGTGGCCTATTCCTGTTCTGAATTCATATGTTCATAACTTCTACACTTCTCTCTTACAGTTTAACACCTTAAAATGACTATTGTATCACAGGTCATGTTCAAATGAAAACACTACAAAGAATGATCTTTGGAGGGGAATAATATTAAAAATCATCTACCTGTATGCTGGTAGTTCTTCTACAATACAATGGTTACGTTCTTGCGTAACCCCACATTACAGAAAAATCACACTTTAGAACCAGCATGTAAAGTTTTACAGATGCAATCGTGTTACAACACACATTTTGAAAGTTCACGCTTTAGAAACAATATCCCTAATTCGTGAAACACATTACAGCGAATTTGTGTTAATGAAACACACGCTATAGCAGAACGACCAGTAATTTCAAAATTACAATTGATGAGTGAAATAGTTTTAGTGCACACCAGGGTCAGCATCCAATTTCCAATTAGCTTCTGAACCTCCTATTTGTATAGAACGTCCAAAGTCATTCTCTGGAGGTTTTACAATACTGGAATTTCTTTCTGTTTTTCTATGCCAACATTTCTTTTCCTGTTCCTTCAGAGCTCTCAGTTAAAAGCTGGGAGAAATTCTGAACAGATGCTTTCTTTTAATAAGTTGAAGCTTGAAAGCACTGATGACAGTTAACGCTTCTTCAATTAATGCATGTTATAATTCTACTTTCCGAACTTGTACGACTGTTGGGTCTTAAAAAGATGTCACCAATGAGGTAGGAGGTACATCGATGTCAATTTTACAAAATTCCCTGGATTTAGAAAAGTTCCAGCAGATGGGAATGTACTAAATATAACTCCTCTAATCACCAAATGTGGGCAGGAATCAGGAAGCAGCCAATTAGTTTGAACTCTATCATAGGGAACATGTTAGAATCAACCATTAAAGAGATTATAGTTGTGCACTTGAAAAATGCACAGTAATCAGGAAGACTCAGTAGGATTCCTAAAGGGAAATCATGCTTAACCAATTTGTTAGAGTCCCTTAAAGGAGTAACATGTACTTTGGAGAAAAGGAAGACTATAAATGTACCGTTGTTGGATTCCCATCATTAGATCCAGGGTGTGAGGAGTCGTATCTGGTTGGGGAAGAGTGTCTGGCCCAGACTTGCTAGCCAGGATTATGGGGAGTACAAAGGGTTGGGGTCAATGTAGGTGAGAAGTGCATGTATAGATAAGGAGGTAGGATTAGTTTTGTAATTAGTCAAGAGTTGGAGCACATTTATCTTCCTCTATCTTTCCCTGGTTTACGACTAGACTTAAGGGATCTGTGGCCATTTGAATATCTGACCATTGTTGTATTTAAACTCCGCTGAGACACAAATCATTCTCTAAAATCACAAATAAACATTTGAACATTTTTAGTCAGCTTTAGATGCTGTTAATTTCATCGAGAAAACCTGCTCATTTTTCAATGGCAGATTCATAGTTAACAATGAGGAAACTTAAATGACATGTACTAATGCTTCAGGGAAGAGCGTTTTTCCATCCTACTATTGTCAGGCAAGTTAGATACTCACAGCCCAAATTGGAAAAACTTTAAATGCATCCCATATCAAAAGTGGGCACACTGTGATATGGTGGCATTAATCAAATCAATATCAGTACACGCAGTCACTCATGAAGTCCTTCAAACCCACTGGGGCTTTTGAATAACTGGAAACATTTGAAAAAAAACATATTTATTGTAACTCAATACATTGAAAGTATTAATATGGTTTTAGTACCCAGCTGGTGACTCATCCAGTATGAATAGAGATAGCTAAATATAACGTGTATTTTGTCACCCTAAAGTTACGTCACAGGGCAATTGATTTTAAACAGCACTGAGGAGAGGTCATGCCTCACTGTACAGGTTCAACACATGAGACGGAATCTTTCCAGCCCCATGCTGAAAGGGATCATTGCGAGCAAGCTGGGAAAATCAGATGAGATGTTCAGCGAAGACAACTTTTGTGAGAAGACGTTGTACATGCTGAGATGTTGTTTTCCCTGTGGGAGACTCTAAGACCAGGAGCATAATCTTATAATAAGGGAGATCTATTTAAAGCAGAGATGAAAAGATGGCATAGTGACTCAGTGGTTAGTACTGCTGCCTCATAGATCCTGGCTTGGTTCCAGCCTTGGGTGACTGTCCGTGTGCAGTTTGTATGCTCTCCCCGTGTTTGTTTGGGTTTCATCTAGGTGCTCCAGTTTCCTCCCACAGTCTAGAGATGTGCAGGTTAGATGGATTAGCCATGCTAAATCGCTCTGTAGTGTCCAGGGATATGCAGGTTGGATGGATTAACCATGGAAAATGAGAGGTTACAAGGATTGGTAGGGCACTAGGTCTGGGTGGGATGCTCTTTGGAGGGTTGGTGCAGATCTGATGGGCCAAATAGCCTCTTTCTGCACAATATCAATTCTATTATTCTAATTACTTCTCCCAGAGGATTGTGAATCTGTAGAATTCTTTACTGCAGAGGGTTGTAGAGGCTGGATCATTAAAATGTTCAAAACCAAAATGGTCTGATTTTTAATCAGTGAGGTAGTCAAGGATTATGGAGAAAAGGTAGGAATGTGGAGTTAAGGATTATCAGATCAGCCATGATCTCAGAGAATGACAGTACAATCTTGATGAGCTGAATGGCCTGCCTCTGCTTCTGATCTGCTTATGCGATATTGGGTGCTGAGGAGGCCTTAACTTACCCCAGACATGATCTATCTTCATACCCTTTAACAATTATTTGAACTGTGAGAAAGGGCACAAAGTTATAAATTAATATGACTGAATTTTTGCTGATGATATATAGATATTAATTATTAATTTTCATCCCACTTCACCATCAACTGAGATATTAACCCAATGTCTCATGTGCCAATTCCATTTTCAGTTGGATATTAAAGAAAACATAACATTTTTTGAGGATGAGCTGTGAGTTTTACAGAGGTAGTTATTGGTAAAGTAGGACCAAGAAGGCTGTAAGACAGGAAGGGGCTAGTGGGTGCATCATCCACGATCAGGAGCACCCTGGCTTCAAGGGGTAAAGCGTTACAGTGAATGACTGCAGCTGGCATGGCCGGATACTGGGTGGGAAAGGTGAGCAGGAATGGTTGAATGTAAGTGGGTTAAATCATGACTTGGGGAAGAGTGAAGCCTGTGGGGATTACAGGATGGGTTACTAGAAAGAGAATGTGATTGATGTTTGGGGTTCCTAGAATCTTACAAATTGGACAGGCTGCCAGTCAGGAAATGGGAGAGAAAATTGTAGCGAGATTTTGTCATTAAATTAAATAGACCTTCAACAATAAGAACTTACCAAGAACATCAATTGAATTAACCACCAATTATACCCCATTACCACTATCCAACCATCACCATCAACATAAAAATCAGAGTCTATATGATTATTGGGAAAAGGTTCTGAAAGTCTTCTGATTTTTAAAAAAGTGATGTCCACATTTATTTTGGAAAGTACTGATCTATTGGGGAAAATTTAACCCTATCCAGGTTACCACCAGTTTAGGTAGGTTAAAATATCAGGGTTAGAACTTGAACAGTGGCTTTCATGGTCAATCCAAGAGGCCAAGACAGGCTAGATTCCTACCAATACTGGCTTCCTCACTGCCATTCATTGCTCCAAGGTATTGTTTGGCTGGAGTTGGGATCTCATCTCCCCTTTCTCAGGAGAAAGTCCCACCTCAGAGAGCTATTGCCCAGAAGGTGCAGTGGACAGAATGCAGAGGATCCCCAGGGTCAAATCTTGAAGGAGAAGCCCAAGTAAAGTGGGTTTCTCAGGACAGGCAGGCCAAGTGAGCCCAGGCTGTTGGGAGAAAATCTTGTCATGGGGTGAAAGAGACACCCAAGAGGGAGACCCAGCTCATAGCAGCAGTATCTTTCAAGCAATTTGCTTCATAACCATCACAAACTGACATGAAAACAAGTTAGAGCAGAGGTATGCCCACAGCAAGCCAGCAAATACATTTTTTGTAATTAAATTTCTCCAAACATCCTCTTTTCCATAAGAAAAACAAAAGAAAATGCATGCATTATCACTTGTACCTGTAAGTTACCCCTGTGTACATGGTAATATACATGGTAACTTATATACATATTGAACAAAGAAAAATTGTCATTCTTGAAGGAAACTGTAATAATTGTAATCTGTCACACTTTCGTCAGTCTCTGTATATACATTTTATTCATTGTCTCTAACATGTCCAAGTTTTGTTTTTAATGTGTGTGTGTGTAAGTTGGTGTCAGTTTGCCTGGTATCTGTTCATTTCTAGGAATGTTGTTCCTTCCCTGGGGAGTGTCATTCCTGGAGTTAACGCTCGAATATAACATGACACTTGTCTTTCAGATACTGTTCTTATTTGCTCAGTCTCTTTGTGCAGTTCTATAGATATCTCAACAATATGACTCTAAAAAGAAAATCTAGTGCTATCTCATATATCCTTTCATGTCCACAACAACATGGAATGGAATTTTGAGTCAACCAGCATGCCAGAGTTGTGGGCTGCAATTTCAATTCCTCCTCATTTCTCTCTTTGATTAACTCTCTCACAGCTTCGAAAATTCTCCAAATCACAGCTGTTCATCACTGACATCATGTTTCAAGTAATATGTTTACAGCTCTCCACCACTGAAAGTCAAAGCAAGTTATAATAGGGGTTGATAGCACATGACTACAGAAAGTTAGCTAGAACATTATGGACAGTTTCATTTCTCAAACAATGTTGAAAGGAGGGCATTGGTAGAGATGCCCCTGCTACCTCCTGCCCACACTGGTGAGGGTCACTTTCTGGCTGTTGAATTCCCCCACTGACCTGAAGATCGGGTTTCAAATGAGACAAGGGTAGGCCAGTGGCCGAGGTCTCACAGTCCTTCTGGACTTCAATTTATTTGGTAGATATGAATATGATTTTAAAAGTTGCTCAGCATTGGAAGGGTGATACATTTTCAATCTCCAGTATAATTTACTTAATGTTATCAGTAGGATTACTGCATTCCATATTCCACTAAAAAATGTGTCTGGTATTAGATGAGAAGAGTTTGGAAGTGAAATACATCTAACTAAAATTAGTGTAACTGCAGTGCATGCACTTGATTGTTTTTCATTCATTGCAAAAATAACATAATTGTCATAGTTATCCTACAGGGTGGCACAGTGGCTTAGTGTTTAGCACTGTTGCCTCGCAGCACCAGAGATCTGGGTTCAATTCCAGCCTTAGGTGACTGTCTGTATTGAGTTCTCCCCATGTCTGTGTGGGTTTCCTCCCACAATTCAAACATGTGCAGGTTAGGTGAATTGGCCATGCTAAATTGCCCATAGTGCTCAGGGGTGTGTAAGGTTAAGTGCATTTGTCTGGGTGGGTTACTCTTCGGAGGGTTGGTGTGGATTTGTTGGGCCAAATTACCTGTTTTCACACTGTAGGTATTCTATGAAATGATGGCATAGTGATTGTCACTAGACTAATAATCTGGGGACCCAAGTTCCAATCCCACTATAGCATGCAGTAGAATTTGAATTTTTAAAGAAAAGGTGTTCACAATATATCATCAATTTGAATGAGGGAATCAAATGTACTATTTCCAAGTCTGTTGATGACCCAAATCTAGGTGTAAGTGGTGAGAAGGATGTTAAGAAGCCTCATTGTAATTGAGATGAGTTGAGTGAGTGGCAAATACATGCAGATGCAGAATGACATGGATAACTGTGAAGATGCCCACTTCAGTAGGAAGAGCGGGATGGCAGAGTAGTTTCTACATAGTGCGAGATTAGAATGGTTAATTGTCCTTGCACAACGATCATTGAAAGCAAGCATTTAGGTGCAGCGAGCAGTTACAAAGGCAAATGGTGTTCTGAAGAAGGGTGACTAGACCCAAAACATTGACTGCTTTCTCTCAGAGATGCTGCCAGATCTGGTGAATTTCTCCATTAATTTCTGCTTTTGTTCCTGAGATGGATATCTGTCGAATAAGGAGAGATTGGGTTGACTGGGTCCAGTATTCACTGGAGTTTAGACAGATCAAAGGGAATCTGTTAGAAATGCATAAAAGATCATCAAGGCAGGCAGACTGGATGCAGGGATGATAATATCCCCTGGCTGGGGTGCCCAAACAAAAAGAGATCATTGTCTCAGGATATGGTCTAGACTATTTTGGACTGAGATGAGGAGAAATTTCTTCACTCAGAGAGTGGTAATCCTGTGGAACTCTTGAACACAGAAGGCACAGTCACTGAATATATTTAAGAAAGAAATCCATCAATTTCTAGAAGCTAGTTGGTGTCAAAGGATTTAGAGGAGAGAGCAGACATATGATATTGAGACAGAGGATCATCTTGAATGGCAGAGACTATTTGTGCTTCTATTCTCAGTTTTTATGTTTATAACACTGTAGTTTTGAAAAGGAAATGTGTCATAGCAGTCATGTATTACCTTCTGGCTCTACACAGTTCGTGGATTCAATGATATAGAATGAAAAAAGAAACAGCTGTGCAGTCAGTTAGTTCGAACAGTTGCAAAGTTGATTCACAAAGGAAAGAGACAGTACAATCCGTTTTATATTATAAAACAACACAAGTTTTTCTTCAAATCTTCTTAAAAACAGAATAATAATTTGATTAATAACAAACTGAAAGAAACAGTCCACGACTATATCATGATGCCCAATTTGAGCAGATCCTCATTTAGCAATGCTGTCTGAAGATTGTACTGTACTCTGCACTATTTGCAACTCCTCAGATGGTGAAGCAATAGTATGCAGCAAGACCTGAATAACATTCATGCATGGGCTGGTAAATGACTAGTCATATTAGTGACATAGAAAAGCGGGGCAAAGACCATCACCAACATGAGGGAAACTAAACATTTTTGATGTGCCTCTTTCCTTAAGCAGGATGTTTTTATCTGGTGTGAAAATGCTTATGTCATTTCTTGGAAAATAAGAACGAGATATGGATAGTATAGATTAGATTAGATTCCCTACAGTGTGGAAACAGGCCCTTCGGCCCAACAAGACCACACCGATCCTCCAAAGAGTAACCCACCCAGTCTCATTTCCCTCTGACTAATGCACCTAATCTATGGGCAATTTAGCATGGCCAATTCACCTGACCTGCATATCTTTGGACTGTGGGAGGACCAGAGTAACCCACCCAGACACGGGGAGAATGTGAAAACTCCACACAGACAATCGCCTGAGGCTGGAATTGAACCTGGGACTGTGAGGCAGCAGTGCTAACCACTGAGCCACCGTGCTGCCCCAATATAATATTGAATAATTTAACAGATCAATTCTTATTGTTCACCATTAGAAACAAACATTAGATTCAGAGACACGTAGGACTTATTTTCCCTATTTTTAGGTAAAAAGTTTATTCACATAAGCTGCACGAGACGGAGCCTATCTTTTCTCTTTTCTCATCTTTTCTCATGCAATCTTAATCACTTCAATTTCTTAATTATACAATGATTTCTTCAGTATCCATCTCATGGAATCGTGTGGAAGAAGGGATACCATTACCCACCGTTGCCATGACTTTGTAACGTTCACACCATTGCCATATTTAAAACACAGACGCATGCCTCTTCAGACAGTGCCAACCAGAAACTGCCCTTTGCATTGTAGTCCTGCATTGTTGTCCTGAAGGAAATGGCCCATTTAGCTGCAACAGTTTGCTTAAGGGACCTGAAGATATTGGTGGTGCAATGGCAGGCAGCGCTTTTTCCTGCTAACCAGCAAAGGAAATACGCCAACAGACTCAGTCATCCATTGATATAGTGGCCTTGGTCAGTGCAATGTCCTGGGTGAAACAAATCCCACAGCACTGCAGGAAGAATGGTAATGATCTGCTGCGAGGTTAAGTGTTTGCATCTTCTCTTTGCTACCTCACACTCACAGAGGCACCACTAGCTTTAAATCTGCCACCAAACACATCTCATACCAAGGTTTATGGAGCACAAGTGATGAAGAGATTGTGCCAGAAACGTCGACTGTCCTGCTCCTCAGATTCTGCCTGACTGGCTGTGCTTTTCCAGCACCACACTTTTTGGCTCTGATCTCCAGCATCACTTTCTCCTTATCGAGTACAACTTGTCAATATTGTGTGCATAATGTTCCCTCAACAACTCTCACACGCCTCATCTCCCCAAACTACTGATCTTACCCACCTCTGTGTTTCTTACACACTTACTTGGGATGCCTTATCACTACTCCTTCTCCTGAAGCACCACTATTTGCTCTTTAATCCATTATCATCATACACAGTCACACCCTTTATCTCATTGTCCAAAAATGTAGCCCAAATCTGTACAGACATTTCCACAACACCTCAAAATAGCTGCAATACTGGACTAGTTACACCTGATCTGTGACAGTCCCCTTGACTACAGTAAAGACCCGTCCCCTTTGAATTTCACACATGGAATGTCAAGAAACCACAGCAGAGGCGTTTCACCTCTAGATTTCGAACACATCTAACAAATCAAAAATGGGCATCCACGAAACATTGCGACCACTTGGCAGCAACTGAATTGTACTCCGACACAATCTGTAACCTCATGCCCTGGTATATCCCTCACTCCACCATTACCATCAAGCCAGGGGATCAAGGAGGGAGTACATCGAGGAGTGCAGGAGGGCAAACCAGCAGTAGCACCAGGCATACTTAAAAATCAGATGTCAACCTGGTGAAAATACAACACAAGACTACTTGCATGCCAAACAGCATAAGCAGCAGGTGATAGACAGAGCTAAATAATTTCACAATCAGCGGATCAAATCTAAGCTCTGCAGTCCTGCCACATCCAGTCATGAACAGGGGTGAACAATTCAACAACTCACTGGACAGAGTCCATGAATATTCCCTTCCTCAATATGGAAGAGCTCTCTGCAACAGACCAAAAGATAAGGGCTGAAGCATTTTCGACAATCTTCAGCTAGAAATGTCAAGTGGATGAGCCATCCCAGCTTGTCCCAGAGGCACCCAACATGGAGTCATCACAGAATGCCTGAATTTAGCTAATTCAATTCTCTCCAGGTGATAACGAGGATACTGCAAAGGCAATGGGTTCAGACAACATTTAGGCAATAGCACTGAGGACGTTTGCTCCAGAACTTGTCATACCCCTAGCCAATCTGTTCCAGTACTATAACACTGGCAATAGTTGCCCAGGTGTGTCCTGGTACGCAAAACAAAACAGTGCTGCCAAGCAACCTGCTTAGTAACAACCTGCTCACTGATCCTCAGTCCAGGTTCTGTCAGATTCTCTCAGCTCCTGACCTCATTACAACCTTGGTTCAAACATGGATAAAGAATTCCAGAGGGGAGGTGCAGTGACTACCCTAGACATCAAAACTGCACGCGACCGAGTGTGGCATCAAGGACCCCGAGCAAAACTGGAGTCAATGAGAAACAGAGAAAGTCTCTCCTCTGGCACAAAAGAAGTTGGAGGTCAGTCATCTAGTTCCAGGACATCTCTGTTGAGTTCCTCAGGGCAGTGTCCTAGACTCAACTATCTTCAGCTGCTTCATCAATGACCTTCTCTCCATCCTAAGGTCAGAAGTGAGGTGTTCATTGATGATTGCACAATGTTCTGCACCATTCACAACTTGTCAGATACTGAAGTTGTCTATGTCCAAATATAGTGAGAATTGGACAATATTCAGGTTTGTGCTGAAAATTGGCAAATAACATTTGTGACACACAAATGCCATGCAATGACCATCTCCAACTAAAGAGAATCAATCTAATTGGACTGCTTGACACTGAATGGTATAATTATCCCTGACTACACTATCAATATCCTGGAGTTACTATTGATTAACAATGAGCTGGACTCACTATACAAATACTTAAGAACAGGTCAAAGGCTGGGAATCCTGCAGCATGTCACTCATTTCCTGATTCCCCATGTCCACCACCAACAAGGGACAAGTCAAGAGTGTGATGGACTATTTGACACTTGCCTGGATGAGATCAATTCCAAGAAACACACAAGAAATTTGACATCACATCCACAAACATTTACAACCTCCATCAGCAGCAGTAAGTAGTAGCAGTGTGTACCATTTACAAGATTCACAAAAGAAATTCACCAATGCTCCTTTAAAAGCATCTTCCAATCCCACAACAACTACCATCAGGCAGGACAGGGGTAGCAGATACATGGGAACACCACCACCTGTAAGTTCCACTCTAAACCATCCTGACTTGGAAATATGTTTCTGTTGCTTCAATATATTATTGGGTCAAAATCTTGGAGCTCCCTTCCCTTACAGTATTGTGAATGTATCTGCATGAAGTGGACAATATCAATTCAAAAAGGAAGCTCAACACCACATTCTCCAGGCAACTACAGACCAGCCATAAAAGCCCACATCCACTAAATGATTTTTTTTTTTAAATGCCTAAGCCTTTGAATAGTTTTTGACATGCTTGAAATTCTCTCCTATATTTCCTTTGGAATTCTGCATTCACTCTATATGAGCTTTCTGATTTACGTACATTTTATTTTCATTTATTTTTAAGTTTAGATGTTTGAATTTTGAATTAGCATAATATGGGGGGTTCTGTGTATCTAAGGGGGTTTAACCATTAACATGGAAGTCTTTTAGTAGCAGAGGTGATTTGTTTTAAATTGGTTTGAGAGAGATAGTTTCCAAAAACTAAAACGTTTTTGTTTAATTCACTCATTGATTCTTTCAACGTAAATAAACTACCTCATTACACAATGTTACAGTTCCACTATATTAACATCACAGTGATGTTACATAAACATTAGGATTTCATTAGAAGATGTCAAACTTTTTTTAAACACCCATAAGTTGGTGAAAAACATTTCACTTTTACTTTCAGTTTGGGAACGTTCTGTAGAGTCTTCGCTGCAGATGGATATGTAAAATAATTGTTCTTGAAAAATGGAGAAGATAGTTTGGATTTCCAGAGCTGCATTCCAGAGATGAGGTGAGAATGATGACTTGTGACATCAAAGTTCCATTTTATTAAACGTAGCATCAAAGGACATTAGCAAAACTAGAGTCAATGAGAATTGGAAGAAAGTTCTCTGCTGGTTGGAGTCATACTTGGCATAAAGGGAGATGTTGGTGGTCAGTCATCTCAGCTCCAGGACATCCAAAATCAAACTTCTACTTCCTCCAGTACCAACACTAAGTACCATCTACAAAATGGAAATTTACCAAAATTCCTGAGACAGCCCCTTACAAACCCACGACTGCTTCCATCTAGAAGGACAGCAGATACATGGGAACACCAACATTTCTACTTCACCTCTAAGCCACTCGCCACCCTGACTTGGAAATATATTGTGATCACAGCAGTGTCACTGACTAAAATTACTGAAATTCACTTCCAGAATGGAAAATATCCAGAATGTAAAATGTAGATCTTGACATTAACCTGAACATAGACTCCATGCAGGTGGATTGCATGAGGAAAATCCAGAAGTCAATCAAGTGTGCCAGAATCTGTGATTAGTTCAGCCGATTAACTTCTGGGGTTCATGTCTCACACACCCATTTGATTTTCATCATCATCCAGCATTCATTTTCTCTATTCTTCAACATCTCCCCATTTATCCACCTAACATTATCACCTCAGTTATACATCTGCCTCACAGTCATCTGCAACAAGTTTATTGCATCGATCTGGTGAATAGGAAGGTCTGTTGTTGGTTTTCAGGTCTGTTGTTAGGCTCCTGTGTAATGAGACAGTGCAAAATGCCAAGGAGAAGGAAGACAACTAGTACTTGCTATTGCCAAATAGTCCAGTTAACAGGTGCAGAGAAAAAGGCCCTATATCTGTCTCATCAGAAATAGGGAAAAGGAGCTCCCAAATAGCTGGTGGCAAAATTACAAATGCTCTGATAGACATATGCTGGCATGTTTCATCAATGACTGAAATATGTGAAGATAAGAAGAGTGTGGAGATTGTCAAAGATATGACTTTGGTATGACTGAATTATTTCTCCCCAATGTCCTTCATTTGCACAGCAAGTTGAAAATGAACCTCATCCCTCTAAGGTTACACTGGCATACCAGTGATGACCATGCACTAGCACAAATACCAAATGCAAAAGATACAGTGAAAACAAGATGTCTAAAACTGCATCAGCGTCTTTATTAGAAACTAGCAAATATATTATGTACATTTTTCCTGAGTGTTATTAACAGGGTTAATCAGAGTTCAACTTGAGCAGCAGTGAATTGTTGGTAGAAAATCACAGGAATATCTTGCCTAGAGAGGAAAGGCCCAAAGCACCTGTTTGACCACATCATCACTGAGGGTGGGGATGTTTGTGGAGCTTCCTCCTCCTATTAATTGTTTACTTGCCACTACTATCCACAACTGGATGAAGTATGACTGTGCAGAGCACAGTTGTTTGTGGGAACAGATAGCCCTGTCTTTTGAGCTTCAAGAACAATTTTCTCAAGGTCAATTACAAATGGACAATAAAATCAAATCTTGTTCTGATCCTGTGGATGTCTGATTAAAAGCCTGATGATCCCTTGAAAAGCCTGCCTGTGATGTTCATCCTGGTGCATGCTCATTCTGGCAGTTCCTGTCACAAGGAAGGTTGCTATAACTCTCATTCATCCATTGTTTATTTATTTATTCATTATTAGTTGATGGCACAAGCCTCTATGTGTTTAGGCACATCATTGAAACGGCTATAGAGAACAATTAGATGTGATGATTTGCACATATGTGGCCAGAGGTTGCAAGAAGGAACAGGTACTTGGAAGCTGGAGCTGTCTGCCACCAGCTGACATCAAAATCTCAAACTGTGGGAGCACTGCACTTGTAAGAGCTGAAGTAAATAGAGTCTCTATGGTGTACTGTGTTCGACAGGAGTGAATGTTACTGACTTGACTTCTTCCTGTTCCTTGCCTTCCTTGATCCTGTGCATGCTGAATATCATTTGGAGTCTCCTCAAAAGCAAGCATGTGATCATCTACCCTGATGTTCTCTGTTGATGCCTCCAAAATGGATACATACATCTCTCACAATTAACTATGGGGCAGAAGGAACTTATAAAATGGTTGAAAGCACAGAGTCTTTCTTCATAGCAGTATTCCTGACCTTTAACTGTCCTCAGAAACTTTTCTCCAGCTCGCTTCCAATTCAAAGGTCCTCTTGGGAAGGAATTTGAATCACTGCCAAAATCTCACACCAATAGTCTAATTTTAATATCACAATGCCTCTCCAGAGCAGATCATGTATCTGCCATGATACCTGCCACAATTTCAACAGAAACAAATCTGTGTGCATCAGGATCAGGTTATACAAATTTGTTAACTTAATTCCCGTTAACGGTCTCCCCCCTGTCATGTGGGGATGTACATCAATCTCTTTCTCTCTGGTAGATTGCTTGGATAATGTATAGCAGCAGCAAATGACAAGCTAAAGATTTGAATGAAAAGGAGACAAATCTTCTGATATTACCCACTGGCATATACCACTAACATTCTTTTCCCTCGGACCGGGGTCAAGGCCAAGGTGGATTTGCCATCAATAACATTGGTCAGTGGCAACCATCCAGATTGGCCGTGAATGAATCAGCAGTTTATCCAGCGCAACACCTGCTTTTCTTCTCCACAGCAGGGATTGATTGCTGCCTGCTTGCAAGCAGTATAGCAAGTAGGAGAGAAACTCTCTTCAGTTCCTGATTAGGCCCACTAGGAAAAAAATTCTGATCATGTCATTAGGACCTGACTTGCACATGCTATAAAGGACCCAGCATCACCTTCTCAGGAGAGCACAGCAAAACCCTAACTTGTTAGCTGTCTATGGCTTTAGGATGGGCAATTAGCTTGGGCATTTATAACTGCCTGCCTGCCAGTTTCCACCAGTAATTAAAATCACTTCTTTACATTTAGCATTAGAAGAATGAACCATCTGTAAATAGTAGAATAAGTAAACATATTACCATAAATCAGCATAATGATTTGATGAATAACTTTGAGAACTGAAATGCTAGTCAAGCCAACTTCAATACTGCAATGACAAAGATTAAAAATAATTGATTCCATTTAAACCCATAATATCACTTTTCTGTTTGAACAAATGCCTTTTAGACCTGTATTGATTTTATAAAATATGACATAAAGAAAAGTAAACTGTCTTAGAATCTGAACAAGGCACCCATCATTCTAATTCCTGAAGCATGTGTCTTTTTAGGTTGCCATATTTCTGATTTTTTTACTATGAGTGAGGTTAGCTAACTGCAGGGGTGAAACTATTGCAAGCTAAGGGATGCTTTCATGTGATTGGAGTTAAGAAACATCTACAACAAGGTAAAGGATGGCTTAACCATCAAAAAGTAGAACAAGCATAACTGCTTGTCTTAACCGAAATATATGTCCTAAGTTAACAGTTTGTTTCAGAGACAATTGTGCCAGCAGAAAATATATTAACAAATACAGGGAGGGAATTGGAAAATTGAATGATGCCCCTTTCTTACTAAGTTGTAATTCTGCGATCTACTTTCCTTACACACTAAAGTACTTCTATTTATTTTAGAGTAAATCTCTTCCTTCGTGCTGTCAGTGCTGAGATTTGCATTTGCAGAGAGTTTATTCAGAAATGTAGATCCCAAAACTTTTCTTCTACTGAAATCAATGAGAAATTGTGGGGTATAAATCAAAGTGTTTATTGTGGAGGTGGAAAATTTGTCACTGACTCCCTTGGATGATAATTTCATTCCTAAAATCATGAAGAATTTCTTAAGTTGCTTCCATGTCTGATTGAGATGATGTCAGCCTGAAAGAGCTTTACCAATCGGTGGCCAAAATAGCTGCCTGTTTCAAGTCACAGGCTCCTTTAATATGACATTGCTGGTATTTACGGAATTGTCATTTTGCAAGAAAACTGTTTTAACTGTCAAAGAGACCCCAAGTACGTCAATTTAAACTTATTTGTTGTGATATCAGGAGATCTAGGAATGCTTTTTCTCAGACATTGATCATGCTCCCAAACCAATCGTGCCCCTGAACAGTATGGGGCATCAATGACCCAGAAAGAAAGTTGTATACCTTACCCTAAATGTGACTTCAGACTAACTCTGTTGGATTGTTTGGGATAAGAGTGGTCTTATGTTATGAGAAAAGGTTGGGCCTGTATCCATTAGAGCTTAGAAGAATGAGAAGGGATCTCATTGAAATTAAGAAATATTTACAGATTTGTTTTTAACCAACCCAATACCCAGTCCTGGTATGACTTGGCTTGTTTCAGCACAACCAATCCATTCCCTCCTATTCTTAAGCTTCATTATCACTTCTTCAGCTTTTATGTCCTGGTTTACAATCAATAATCCCCTTCTTTGCCTTTCCCCTTTCACATGTCTCTCTGTCTCTGTCTCCCTCTTTGGGCTGTGTCTCTATCTGTCTGCTCATCTCTCTCCCCACCCGGGCTTATGCCCGAAACGTCGATTCTCCTGCTCCTTGGATGCTGCCTGACCTGCTGCGCTTTTCCAGCAACACATTTTCAGCTCTGATCTCCAGCATCTGCAGTCCTCACTTTCTCCTCTCTCCCCACCCTCCCGACACCACCTTTACCATAAGTACCACTTTTTTTCCAAGCTGCTATCTTATGAATGATCATCAGACTTGAAACTTCAACACTGCATTCTCCCCACAGATACTGCCAGACCTGCTGAGTTTCTCCAGCCCTTGCTGTTGTATTTCAGTAGACTGGTTGGCTGGGAATGTTCAGAGGTTTGATGCCTGTGGGGTTGAAAGAAAGAGGTACTATGAAGGGAATCTGCACGTTTAGGGGTTCACCAATAACACAAGACTGAGCCTGAGTCTCACGGCATGTGAAGTGGCTACTCTTTCCTTCCATCTTGCTGTAAACAGCAATCAAACCACAGACGCACATCCACTGAAGCTGAGACACTGCGCGAGCACCACATGCTGTGTGAACCATAGGCACTAAAGTGCTGTGTGTACTCCAAATCCTGGCCTTAACACTGCCGACCACATCAGGCAGTGTCCGGAATCAGTCCCACTCGTGGCTATGATACACAAGCAATATTTTATGGCTTGGAAAGGTTGAGACTAGTTACCAAAGTGGCAATCACCGTACGTGTTCCTGGACCCTGTACATGCTGCAGGAACTGCCCATTTCACACCTTAGACCATAGAATCTCATGTTATTCTGAGAATGACTACCCTGTGTCTCTTCAATGATGCAGTTGTGGCTAGATAGACATTCGCTCACATTGCTAATGATGAAAATTGAGCAGATTATCAAAAATATGACAATGTATTTGTAATGCTACTGGTGCCACTTATATTCCTTTACAAGCTCATTTTCTATCTTTCCCTCTCACTACGCCTCACTGCAGACCTCTGGAGTGTGCAGAGGGGAGGCCTCTGAATATGTATCCTCTTCCTCCACCATGCTCCTTCCTGGCACAGCCGTGTCTCTGTATGAGATTGGGGCACCTGCAGTGAGGTCAAGGTTCCTCATCTCCCGGTCACCTTACCACTGGTGTGGAGCACCAGTAACTAAATTGACGGAGTGCAGCTCTGTGTGCAAAGCCAACTTCCTCTGAGACTGCTGAACCTGACTGTCAACTGGCAGCCACAAACCCATCTGTGGAGGCAGCCAGGCGATTGCATGTCTGAGGCAGTGCTGTTCCCAACAGTGTTCCTGCATTGCTGTCACTTTTGTGTCAAGTTGCCCAGCACCATTGACATACCTGTCCTCTGCCCTCTACCCACTTGCACATCTCAGTGAAGGTGGATAGCACGGGGTCCTCTCCTACCTGGGGCTGAGCTGGTGCCTGGTCTCCGGCAGAACCTGAGTGTCAGTGACCTGGGGCTGTCTCTCGCTCAGCCGACTGTGGAGACGTGGCAAAGATACGCTCACATTAGGTGCTCCTGACACTAATCTCGCTAAAATGCCCAGCAAGGTGCCAGGGTTTGAGTTGGCTCGATGGGTGGGCATTGGTGCAGAAGACAGCCTTGCCAATGCATCTGATAGAAGGAGGAGGCAAGTCTTGCAGCACCACCTACTTGGCCATGGAGACCATGCCAATGCTGCTCATGCCTTCCTGGAGACAAAGATTTGGAAACAAAACTTTTCATTGTACTTAGGTACATGTGACAACAATCAAAGAGGGGATTGCATTATGAATGAAGGGTCTAAATATTGGCATGTTTCAAAAACAGTCACAACGGCACCAATGAGAGAGTACACAACGGATGCCAGGACAAGGATGTTTCAGTAACAGGACCACAATTCATGTCCTCACCAGCAAGGATCAAGACCCTCTCCTCATAATGGGTGAGGAACTCAAGATCAAGTGTCCCATCACCCATCCTGGCCCTTTCAGCCATTTTGCAGATAATTTTCACCAAATGAGACAAAGGAGGTATTGGGTGAGGTGAAGTGGCTGCTACAGTTATTGGTGCTGCTGTTGCAGGGGGGAACAGTGGTGAGGTGTCCTGAGAGAGTGCATAGGTGCACAGAGGGTCTTCAGATCTATTAGAATGTGAGGAGATTGAGTGGGTGAGAGTGACTGAGGGAATATTTGAGAGAGGTGGAGTATTTGCCTTGGTGGGATGTGTATGCAGTAGCAGTGATAAGAGTGAGCGTGAGGTAGCAGAGAAAAGGTGGCTGTTAGCCTGGTAGAGGAGAGAAGCTTATTAACCTTCTTTCTACACTGCTGGGTACTTGTTGAGACCATACTGACCTAGGTGGCAACTTCAGACTAGGTTGTCAGGTTCTGGTGTCATGGTCTCTGTAGTCGATCCCGGGCAGAAAATGGCTTTGTCAAGATGGTGCTGGAGCTAGGAATCAAGAGAGATCCTGGCACAAGCAAGTATTTCCTCCTGCTCCAAGTTGGAGAATCAGACAAATGGGGTGCCATATGGCAGTGGTTCATGGTTAATTAGGTTAGTTTGGGGCTGGCCTTCATCAGTCAGGGCATTGAGTATCGAAGTTGGGAAGTTATGTTGCAGTTGAACAGGATGTTGGTGGAGCCACACTTGGAGTATTGTGTTCCGTTTCAGCCACCTTGCTATAGGAAACATGTTATTAAACTGGAAAGAGTGCAGAAAAAATTTACAAGGATGTTGCCAGGACCTAAGAGTCTGAGTTACAAGGAGAGGTTGGGCAAGCTAGGACTTTTTTCTTTAGAGCATAGGAAACTGAGGGTGGACCTTATAAAGGTGTATGGATAAGGTGAATGTACTCAGTCTATTTCCCAGGGTTAGAAGGGAAAGAATAAAAGGGAGCGTGAGGGGCAACTTTATTACACAAAGGGTGGTACGCATATGGAATGAGCTGCCAGCATAAGTGGTTAAGACAGGTACATTAACAACATTTAAAAGGCACTTACACAAATACATATGTAAGAAAGGTTTAGAAGGATATGGGTCTAGTTCAGGGAAATGGGGTTAGTGTGGATGGGCATTTTGGTCAACATGGACTAGTTTTGGCCAAAAGGCCTGTCTCCGTACTGTTGGATTTTATGACTCTATGACTGTATAAAATGCACAAGGCTTTATCGAGAGAAACCGTCCATGAAACTCAACAAAAACGATTTCTGATTTTAAACAATGGGGGTCATGACCAGTTCATCTTTGATGCAATCTGATTCCTTCAGCATTCATTTTGATTGTCTTACTCTTTGCCATTTTCTACCAATAGACCCTGTACAGGAGAGACGCTGAAAGTTAATCCCCAAAGCAAGCAAGTGCTTGATAGTAAAATGAAATAAAGTTGGAATTTTTCCCTACTGTGCTTGCCACCTGACATTCTCCACCCATTCAGTTTTGTGGGCAAAAGACAGTGCAGAAGCAGAAAACCCCAGACAGCCAAAACAGCTTTACAGGATCAGTATCCAATTTACAAGACCCCTGTTGTTCTTTAACATCCTTTTGAAATGGGTGTGATTAGCACAGTGTGTGTGTGTGCAGTGCATATAAATAGGAAGCTCACAGGCTCGACTCTTCAGAATCCAACTTGAATTGTTGATGAAGCTTGACAGCACAGCAGACAACCAGATCAAGAATTTAAAATGCAGTGCACAGTGGGTGGAAAACAAACAATTGAGAATTCACAATTTTCCAGATCTTACATGCATGATGTCTGTCTCACAAACACCTCTGCTTGCAGAAATCCTCAGTCTTAACATCCAAATTGTTCATTCTATATTTTCTAAAATTAAATTGAATAGTTTGCAAGTACCAGCACCATCAGAGGATCCTCATACTGTTTAATTTTATGTTTAAAACTAACAACTGAACTGGTTCAATTAACCTCTATGTAAATCCTAATGTTCCTTCAATCTTTCCAAAATATTGTTGCCATTTCTATTCTGTTCCTCACTGTTCAGTACTATTCTTCCAATCATTATGATGCAGATTAACTGGCAACAGTAAGATTATAGACAAAATGTATCTTTTTTCAAAAATTCAGTGTGTTTGCTTATTGAGATTTACTGAATGATTCACACTTATTCATGCTACTTAAAATTATGGTACAATAGAATGTAATCATGTCAGAAGGCAGCTACATTAGTTTTTAAAAAGCCTTTGGTTAGCAAATATAAATTAAAAATTCAATACATTCCTTTAGAGCATTAATTTGCCCATGGTTAAGAGATCTTAACAAGGTGAAAACCTTGGTAAATAGTGGTTATCTGTGTTATCAATAATCCCTGATGTAACTGGGATTACCAGTAATGTAGAGAACAAAAATGGTTACAAACAATTTTATTCATCATGGAAAACCAGCAAAGAATTCTCAAAACTAAATGTTCCTTATTATACAGAGGAACCTCGATTATTCAAACAAGATGGACGGGCATTATTTCGTTCAGATAATTGATTATTGGGTTAATTAATTTCCTCTGGGGCTTGGGGATTTCTGTGAAGTCTGCTCCCCGTTCAGCAGACTAGGCAAAATTACACTGTGTGCGAGTCCCAGCACCCCCATCCGCCTCCCAACCCTGCCCTCACCCCCTCCTCACCCACAATACCTGCCCGCCCCAACCCTGTCCACCCCCACCCCACCCCCCAATCCCGTCCACTCCCATCCCGCCTGACCTCCATCCCCACATCCCCAACCCCACACCCCCGTCTACTTCCACCCACCAACTTACTCTTGTCCTCG
>NC_057710.1:81525898-81531690 GCF_004010195.1 Chiloscyllium plagiosum | reverse complement strand
GGAGACACATGCGGCGATGTGGTCCAAATGTAGGTTGCTGACGTCACTGGGGGCGGAAGTAGCTGCGGCGACCACGGAGACAGAGTTCTTCCCCGTAGCCGCGGAGGTCGCCAATCTGTTGGTGATTGTCTTCATGACGATCGCAGAGCAGGTTGTCTGTGCGGCGATTCCGGAGGCGGTTGTTTGGGCCGCGATCATGAAGGTTGCGAGGTCGGTGGGGGCGGAAGTGACGTCATCGTCGGCGGCGTCTGCGGCTATTGCCGCGGGCGCTGTAGCGGCCGCGTGTGTAATGGCGCCGGACTGGTTTCGGAGGCCGATGGAAGTTTCTGGAACGGTTGAGGTATCCGGAGTTTGGGGGTAAGTGCATGAAAGTTTTTGGTACTTACTGCCTTTAATTTCCGATATGGCTAGAAAGAACTGTTTGTTCAGTCTATGGATTCTTCTGTGAATGAAGAACAGTAGAGGTCCTTTACAGGTCTGTGAGAGAGTTGTCCTGAGCTGGGGTAGGTCAAGTTGCAGGGAATGTAGGTACCGGCGCATGGCTGCAAGCGTGGAGTGGAGGATCCGGAGGGAGGTCCGTTGCTGGAGGCTGCGGATTTGTTGCAGGTACTGGTAGTCCTAGTCCTGGGCGGATTTGTTGCAGGTACTGGTAGTCCTGGATATGAGACTTGTCAGCACACCTTGACAGTGAGGAAACAGATACAGTGCAGGAATTAATGCTACAGGCAGAGAGGTCACTGCTCTGCCTACTCAGTCCATGATGTGAAAGTGCCGGTGTTAGACTGGGGTGGACAAAATTAAAAATCACACAACACCAGGTTATAGTCCAACAGGTTTATTTGGAAGCACTAGCTTTTGGAGCGCTGTTCCTATGAAGCAGGATTGTAAAACACAGAATTTATAGCAAAAGTCCACATTGTCATGCAACTGAAGTGATATATTGAACAAAGCCAGATTGCAGTTAAGTCTTTCATTTCTTAGAATGGGTTGCAAGTTTTGCTTCATTGATATGTAAATCCCAGAACTTCTTTCAAGTCACATTTTTGAGATAACTTAAGGTCTTATATAAAAAGATTACAGCTCAGCTCAGACATTGCATTAAAGGTGTGAGGTTAAAGTCTGTCTGTATCCCAATCTTGGGTCAGACTGGTTCTATTTCCAAAGTAAGAATTTATAAAATATTACATGGATTGTGTGCTTTTCGAACTAAATAGAATGTATCTGAAATTACAATTCTGCAAATGGAAATTCACCCAATAGACTTATATGCATATGTGCATGCATGTGAGGGAGAGAGACAGTATGTGTGTGCACGAATGTGAGGGAGAGAGACTATGTGTGTGTGTGTGTGTGTGTGTGGGGGGGGGGGGGGTGTTTTGGGGTCACCTGTAGTGTGACATGAATCCAAGGTCCCGGTGAGGCCATCCCCATGGGTCTCAAACTTGGCTGTCAGCCTCTGCTCGGCAACTCTGCATTGTTGCTTATCCAGAAGTCCACCTTGGAGGATGGTCACCCGAAGATCTGAGGCCAACTGTCCCCGAGCACTGAAGTGCTCCCCGACTGGGAGGGAACACTCCTGTCTGGTGATTGTTGCATGGTGTCCATTCATCTGTTGTCGTAGTGTCTACTTGGTCTCCTCAAATGCACCATGCCTCTGGGCACCTTTGCCTGCAGTGTATAAGATACACAATGTTGGCCAAGTCACATAAGCACCTGCTGCATACAAAGTGGGTGGTGTCCCCACATGTAATATCTGAAGGCAGAAATTTCACACTATCCTTTAGTGAAATGATAGTGTCGGCTTGGTAGCTGCAAATGCTGGAAAAAAGGCTGAAGTAACTGGTTTCTCTCCCAATTCACAAACATGTATGAAATTTCAAAGTGAGGAGAATTAATGCTTCTCCTGCTGATTCCATCTGTATCACAGCAGCAATCTGCTGTAATTATTCATTTTCTTCCCTGGGAGTCTCAGCAAATACACTTCTAATGATCATGTATTGTAGCCCAGTGAAATATATGTCTGTTTACATCACATATAAGTTCCATTTTGAACTACAGCTGCCACTCAGATGCTATAGTCAATGACAAACAAACTGTGATTGCAGTGGTTCGACTGATTGGAGAGGGGTGATATCACCACAGCCTCTATACTCACAGCAAGTGTTTATGTCAACTTTTTCCAGGGTTTGTAAGTCATTGCCAGTCAGTTAGGTGGTGAACTTCAATCCTGCTGCAGTGCACATAACACTGGAATTTTTATTTTTTGTTCACTTTAGCTTAACACCTAATGCAAAGTTAAATGTTGCAAAGTTTCCGATTACAAGAAATGGCCTGTTTATGTTTGTGTTTGATTTGTTGAACTCCAAATCAATTACTCGGAATCTCGAAAGCTATTGGAAACAAAAACAGAAATTGCTGAAAAATCTCAACAGGTCTGGCAGCCTCTGTGGAAAAAAAATCAGAGTTTACATTTCGGGTTGATTGATCCTTTCTCAGGACTGATGGTAGCTGGGAAAAGGTTTATATGTGCGTGGGGAGGGGGCGAGGAATAAACAATAGATGAGGTGCGAGGGAGGAGCAAAGGACTTCTGGAAGGTGAGTCTAACCATTTAAAACACTTACTTCAGGCGTCGGGGCCTCCATTTGCCGAGAGGTGTGAGGGATGAGCTAAGGACTTCTAGGAAGGTTTTAAGTGGGTGAGATCTGTCAGAGGATCTAGAGTGTTATGTTGCAGTAAGGTAAATAAGCAGTCAGGAAAGGTGAAGTTTTAAGTACCTAGTTTAGGTCCTGGGACCTATTGAACTGAACCCCTCAAATTAATACAGTTTCCCCAAACCCCTTACAGCCCCTGGTGCTGATCTGACACCTAGGAACCTAACAATCCCCCCTGGGAAGGATAAAAAATCCCCGCCCTTAAATAGCCAACAAACACACACCCTCCCTCGCCCTTAAACCCTCCTGCCCCAGACCAAGCAACCCCCTTTTTTTAGTCTGCACAAGATCCATTAATGCACCTCCTTCCCCCTCTCCACTTAGGAAACTACTACTTCCTGACACTGCCTGAGCCCAGACATAACCCCATCTAACCCCCAGAACCTGACCCTTCTCTCTCCTCCCAAGACCCAACACCACAACCCCCCTCTGACAAAAACCTTTCGTCAACTCTGTTACATAGAAACATAGAAGCAGGTTTAGGCCATTTAGCCCTTTGATTCATTATGATCATAGCTGATCATTCAACTCAATAGCGTATTATTGTTTCTCCCCCATACCTTTAGCTCCAAGTGCAATGTCCAACTCCTGCCTCACTTGCTCTCTGTGGTAGCCAATTCCAAAAGTTCACTACTCTCTGGATGAAACAAAATTCTCCTCACCTTAGTTTTAAATGATTTACTGTGTACCCTGAGACTGTGATCCCTGGTTCTGTGTTCCCCCATCATCAGGAGCATCCTTCTTGCATCTACCCTGTCCAGCACAGTTAGAACTTTAGAGATTTCTATGAGATCTCTCCTCATTCTTCTAAAGCCCAGTGAATATAATCTTAAACTGATTCAATTGCTCATCATCCGACAGTCCTGCTATAACAGGGATCAGTCTGGTAAACCTTTGCTGCACACCCTTAGTAGCCAGGACATCCTTCCTCAGATAAGGAGAACAAAACAGCGCACAATATTTCAAGCATGGTCTTACTAAGACCCTGTATAGTTGCAGCAAGACATTCCTGCTCCTGCACTCAAATCCTCTCACTATGAAGTCCAACATATCATTTGCCTCTTTTACCACCTTCTGCTCCTGCACACTTACCTTCAGTGACTGTTGTACAAGGACATCCAGGTCACATAACACATTACAATACAGTCACCCGTGGTTAGCACAGCTGCCTCACAGCACCATGGACTCGGATTTGATTCCAACCTCAGGTGACTGTCCGTGTGGAATTTTCACATGGGAAGAGGAGCACAGCGGTAGTCATTGGGGACTCCATAGTTAGGGGGACAGATAGGAGGTTCTGTGGAGATGAGAGAGACTCACGGATGGTGTGTTGCCTCCCTGGTGCCAGGGTTCGTGATGCTTCTGATTGTGTTTTTGGGATCCTTAAGGGGGAGGGGGAGCAGCCCCAAGTTGTTGTCCACATAGGCACCAATGACATAGGTAGGAAGAGAAATGGGGACTTAAGGCAGAAATTCAGGAAGCTAGGATGGAAGCTTAGAGCTAGGATGAACAGAGTTGTTGTCTCTGGTTTGTTGCCCATGACACGTGCTAGTGAGCCAAAGAATAGGGAGAAAGAGGAGATGAACACGTGGCTACAGGGATGGTGCAGTAGGGAGGGTTTTGGATTTTTGGATAATTGGGGCTCTTTCTGGGGTAGGTGGGACCTCTACAAGCAGGTTGGTCTTCATCTGAACCAGAGGGGTACCAATATCCTGGGGGGAAAATTCACTAAGCCTATTGGAGTGGGTTTAAACTAATCCAGCAGGGGGATGGGAAAGAAAATTGTAGTTCGAGTATAGAAAAGGTTGAGAGTAGGGAGGTCTGAAATCAAGTTTCAGGGACACAAGATGGCACCGGCAAGCAACAGGTTGGTTTGAAGTGTGTCTACTTAGAGTCATAGAGTAATAGAGATGTACAGCATGGAAACAGACCATTCGGTCCAACCCGATCATGCCGAACAGATATCCCAACCCAATCTAGTCTCACCTGTCAATACTTGGCCCATATCCCTCCAAACCCTTCCTATTCATATACCCATCCAAATGCCTCTTAAATGTTGCAATTGTACCAGCCTCCACCACATCCTCTGGCAGCTCATTCCAGACACATACCACCCTCTGCATGAAAAAATTGCCCCTTAGGTCTCTTTTATATCTTTACCCTCTCACTCAAAACCTATGCCCTCTAGTTCTGGACTCGCCGACCCCAGGGAAAGGACTTTGCCTATTTATCCTATCCGTGCCACTCGTAATTTTGGAAACCTCTATAAGGTCACCTCTCAGCCTCTGACGCTCCAGGAAAACAGCCCCAGCCTGTTTAGCCTCTCCCTGTAGCTCAGATCCTCCAACCCTGGCAACATCCTTGTAAATCTTTTCTGAATCCTTTCAAGTTTCACAACATCTTTCCGATAGGAAGGAGACCAGAATTTCACGCAATATTCCAAAAGTCGCCTAACCAATGTCCTGCACAAACCACAACATGATGTCCCAACTCCTGTACTCAATACTCTGACCGATAAATGAAAGCATACCAAACGCAGCCTTCACTGTCCTATCTACCTGCGACTCCATTTTCAAGGAACTATGAACCTGCAATCCAAGGTCTCTTTGTTCAGCAACACTCCCGAGGACCTTACCATTAAGTGTATAAGTCCTGCTAAGATTTGCTTTCCCAAAATGCAGCACCTCACAGTTATCTGAATTAAACTCTATCTGCCACTTCTCAGCCCATTTGCCCATCTGGTCAAGATCCTGTTGTAATCCGAGGTAACCCTCTTCGCTGTCCACTACACCTCCAATTTTGGTGTCATCTGCAAACGTACTAACTGTAAATCTTATGCTCGCATCCAAATCATTGATATAAATGACAAAAGGTAGAGGGCCCAGCACCGATCCTTGTGGCACTCCACTGGTCACAGGCCTCCAGTCTGAAAAACAACCCTCCACCACCACCCTCTGTCTTCTACCTTTGAGCCAGTTCTGTATCCAAATGGCTAGTTCTCCCTGTATTCCATGAGATCTAACCTTGCGAATCAGTCTCCCATGGGGAACCTTGTCGAATGCCTTACTGAAGTCCATGTA